>NW_027394096.1:70000-77500 GCF_030506205.2 Paramisgurnus dabryanus | reverse complement strand
CAAAGGGCGAGTCGATCCGAGCAAATGCGCCCGAGTTACGGCCGTTTAAAGGTCAGGCGGTGGTACCACCGTATCTCGGCCGGGCTTAGGGTTAGAGAGACGAGGGTTGGCTCGTTGGAAAGGTCCCCTCGGGTGGAGCAACCGACCCAAAGGGCGAGTCGATCCGAGCAAAGGCGCCCGAGTTACGGCCGTTTAAAGGTCAGGCGGTGGTACCCCGTATCTCGGCCGGGCTTAGGGTTAGAGAGACGAGGGTTGGCTCGTTGGATAGGGCCGCTCCGGTAGAGCAACCGACCCAAAGGGCGAGTCGATCCGAGCAAAGGCGCCCGAGTTACGGCCGTTTAAAGGTCAGGCGGTGGTACCCCGTATCTCGGCCGGGCTTGGGGTTAGAGAGACGAGGGTTGGCTCGTTGGAAAGGTCCGCTCGGGTAGAGCAACCGACCCAAAGGGCGAGTTCATCCGAGCAAAGGCGCCCGAGCTGCGGCCGTGGGAAAATCCGCGGAGGGACCGCCGTATCTCGGCCGGGCTTAGGGTTAGAGAGACGAGGGTTGGCTCGTTGGATAGGGCCGCTCCGGTAGAGCAACCGACCCAAAGGGCGAGTCGATCCGAGCAAAGGCGCCCGAGCTGCGGCCGTGGGAAAATCCGCGGAGGGACCGCCGTATCTCGGCCGGGCTTAGGGTTAGAGAGAAGCGGGTTGGCTCGTTGGATAGGGCCGCTCCGGTAGAGCAACCGACCCGAAGGGCGAGTCGATCCGAGCAAGGGCGCCCGAGCTGCGGCCGTGGGAAAATCCGGGGAGGGACCGCCGTATCTCGGCCGGGGAAAGGGCTAGAGGCTCGCGGGTAGGCTCGTTCGAAAGGTCCCCTCGCGTGGAGCGACCGACCCAAAGGGCGAGTCGATCCGAGCAAAGGCGCCCGTGCTGCGGCCGTGGGAAAATCCGGGGAGGGACCGCCGTATCTCGGCCGGGGAAAGGGCTAGAGGCTCGCGGGTAGGCTCGTTCGAAAGCCCCCCTCCGGCATAGCGACCGACCCGAAGGGCGAAGGCCCCGGACCCGAGGCGCCCGAGAAACGGCCGTGGGAAAATCCGGGCACAGACCGCCGTATCTCGGCCGGGGAAAGGGCTAGAGGCTCGCGGGTAGGCTCGTTCGAAAGCTCCCCTCCGGCATAGCGACCGACCCGAAGGGCGAAGGCCCCGGACCCGAGGCGCCCGAGAAACGGCCGTGGGAAAATCCGGGGAGGGACCGCCGTATCTCGGCCGGGGAAAGGGCTAGAGGCTCGCGGGTAGGCTCGTTCGAAAGCCCCCCTCCGGCATAGCGACCGACCCGAAGGGCGAAGGCCCCGGACCCGAGGCGCCCGAGAAACGGCCGTGGGAAAATCCGGGCACAGACCGCCGTATCTCGGCCGGGGAAAGGGCTAGAGGCTCGCGGGTAGGCTCGTTCGAAAGCTCCCCTCCGGCATAGCGACCGACCCGAAGGGCGAAGGCCCCGGACCCGAGGCGCCCGAGAAACGGCCGTGGGAAAATCCGGGGAGGGACCGCCGTATCTCGGCCGGGGAAAGGGCTAGAGGCTCGCGGGTAGGCTCGTTCGAAAGCCCCCCTCCGGCATAGCGACCGACCCGAAGGGCGAAGGCCCCGGACCCGAGGCGCCCGAGAAACGGCCGTGGGAAAATCCGGGCACAGACCGCCGTATCTCGGCCGGGGAAAGGGCTAGAGGCTCGCGGGTAGGCTCGTTCGAAAGCTCCCCTCCGGCATAGCGACCGACCCGAAGGGCGAAGGCCCCGGACCCGAGGCGCCCGAGAAACGGCCGTGGGAAAATCCGGGCACAGACCGCCGTATCTCGGCCGGGGAAGGGGCTAGAGGCTCGCGGGTAGGCTCGTTCGAAAGGCCCCCTCCGGCGGAGCGACCGACCCAAAGGGCGAAGGCCCCGGACCCGAGGCGCCCGAGATACGGCCGCGGGAATTTCCGCGAGCTTCGACCGGACGTATCTCCGGCGGGCGGGGTCGCACGGACCCGAGGCCGGGCTCGTCGGAAAGCCCCGGGACGGACCTTTCGAACGAGACCGGCCGCGCGTCCGGGCGACCTCCGAGGCGGACGCTAGGGGCGCCGGAGCCCCGGACGAGCGAAAATTCCGCGACCACCCGCCCGTATCTCGGCCCGGGAAAGGGCCAGAGACTCGAGGGAGGGCTCGTTCGAAAGCTCCCCTCCGGCATAGCGACCGACCCGAAGGGCGAAGGCCCCGGACCCGAGGCGCCCGAGAAACGGCCGTGGGAAAATCCCGCGGGGGTAGGCCGTATCTCGGCCCCGGAAAGGGCTAGCGACGCGCGGGTGGGCTCGTTCGAAAGGCCCCCCGCGGAGGAGCCACCCACCCGAAGGGCGAAGGCCCCGGACCCGGGGCGCCGGAGCAGCGCGGTAACGAAATTCGAATTTTCGACCGGAAGTATCTCGGGCCCCCGGGGTCGCACGGACCCGCGGCCGGTCTCGTCGGAAAGCCCCGGGCGAGACCTTTCCGACGAGCCCGGCCCCGAGTCCGTAGGACCTTCCCCGGCCGAGATACGGCGCCCGGCAGTTCATTGGCCGATATCTCGGAAACGGGGCGTCGTAGACGCTCCGTGGTATTGGTGACCTTGACGATGCCGGGTCAGACGAGTCGGCCGCGGGCACGGGCCCGGGGGCGCCGGCCGCCAGAGTCGGGTGGCTCGCGCACTTCCAGGCGGGCCGCTCGCGCACCTCCAGGCACCCCGACCCACTCGCCGAGGCCGACCGAGGTGCGCCGTCCCGGCCGCGGACCGGTCGGGGTCCCCTCTCGAAAGGGCAGTAGTGTGAACAGGTGCCATCGGGTATATAGGGGAAGGGGTCCTCTCGAACCAGGCCTTCGAACCCGCGCGAGCCTAGCCCGGCAAGGCTCACCCTCCCCGGCCACGGGTTCGGCCTCCGTCCCCCTGGAGGTCCGGCACCTCCAGGGTCCCCGACCCTGCCTCCCCTGCCCGAGGGGAGGCCTCCGAGGCGGGCCTGACAGGGCGGCCCTCCCTCCTGGAAGTCCGGTTCCTCCAGGGTCCCCGACCCTGCCTCCCCTGCCCGAGGGGAGGCCTCCGAGGCGGGCCTGACAGGGCGGCCCTCCCTCCTGGAAGTCCGGTTCCTCCAGGGCACACGTCCCTACCTCCGTAGCCCAGAGAGGTGACTCCGAGGCGGGCCTGACAGGGCGGCCCTCCCTCCTGGAAGTCTGGTTCCTCCAGGGCACACGTCCCCACCTCCGTAGCCCAGATGGGTGACTCGATAGCGGGCCTGACAGGGCGGCCCTCCCTCCTGGAAGTCCGGTTCCTCCAGGGCACACGTCCCTGCCTCCTTAGCCCAGAGAGGTGACTCCGAGGCGGGCCTGACAGGGCGGCCCTCCCTCCTGGAAGTCTGGTTCCTCCGGGGCACCCGTCCCTACCTCCGTAGCCCAGATGGGTGACTCGAAAGCGGGCCTGACAGGGCGGCCCTCCCTCCTGGAAGTCCGGTTCCTCCAGGGCACACGTCCCTGCCTCCTTAGCCCAGAGAGGTGACTCCGAGGCGGGCCTGACAGGGCGGCCCTCCCTCCTGGAAGTCTGGTTCCTCCGGGGCACACGTCCCTACCTCCGTAGCCCAGATGGGTGACTCGAAAGCGGGCCTGACAGGGCGGCCCTCCCTCCTGGAAGTCCGGTTCCTCCAGGGCACACGTCCCTGCCTCCTTAGCCCAGAGAGGTGACTCCGAGGCGGGCCTGACAGGGCGGCCCTCCCTCCTGGAAGTCTGGTTCCTCCAGGGCACACGTCCCTACCTCCGTAGCCCAGATGGGTGACTCGAAAGCGGGCCTGACAGGGCGGCCCTCCCTCCTGGAAGTCCGGTTCATCCAGGGCACACGTCCCTGCCTCCTTAGCCCAGAGAGGTGACTCCGAGGCGGGCCTGACAGGGCGGCCCTCCCTCCTGGAAGTCTGGTTCCTCCAGGGCACACGTCCCTACCTCCGTAGCCCAGATGGGTGACTCGAAAGCGGGCCTGACAGGGCGGCCCTCCCTCCTGGAAGTCCGGTTCATCCAGGGCACACGTCCCTGCCTCCTTAGCCCAGAGAGGTGACTCCGAGGCGGGCCTGACAGGGCGGCCCTCCCTCCTGGAAGTCTGGTTCCTCCAGGGCACACGTCCCTGCCTCCTTAGCCCAGAGAGGTGACTCCGAGGCGGGCCTGACAGGGCGGCCCTCCCTCCTGGAAGTCTGGTTCCTCCAGGGCACACGTCCCTACCTCCGTAGCCCGGATGGGTGACTCGAAAGCGGGCCTGACAGGGCGGCCCTCCCTCCTGGAAGTCCGGTTCATCCAGGGCACACGTCCCTACCTCCGTAGCCCAGATGGGTGACTCGAAAGCGGGCCTGACAGGGCGGCCCTCCCTCCTGGAAGTCTGGTTCCTCCAGGGCACACGTCCCTGCCTCCTTAGCCCAGAGAGGTGACTCCGAGGCGGGCCTGACAGGGCGGCCCTCCCTCCTGGAAGTCTGGTTCCTCCAGGGCACACGTCCCTGCCTCCTTAGCCCAGAGAGGTGACTCCGAGGCGGGCCTGACAGGGCGGCCCTCCCTCCTGGAAGTCTGGTTCCTCCAGGGCACCCGTCCCCACCTCCGTAGCCCAGATGGGTGACTCGAAAGCGGGCCTGACAGGGCGGCCCTCCCTCCTGGAAGTCTGGTTCCTCCAGGGCACACGTCCCTGCCTCCTTAGCCCAGAGAGGTGACTCCGAGGCGGGCCTGACAGGGCGGCCCTCCCTCCTGGAAGTCTGGTTCCTCCAGGGCACCCGTCCCCACCTCCGTAGCCCAGATGGGTGACTCGAAAGCGGGCCTGACAGGGCGGCCCTCCCTCCTGGAAGTCTGGTTCCTCCAGGGCACACGTCCCTGCCTCCTTAGCCCAGAGAGGTGACTCCGAGGCGGGCCTGACAGGGCGGCCCTCCCTCCTGGAAGTCCGGTTCCTCCGGGGCACACGTCCCTACCTCCGTAGCCCAGATGGGTGACTCGAAAGCGGGCCTGACAGGGCGGCCCTCCCTCCTGGAAGTCTGGTTCCTCCAGGGCACCCGTCCCTACCTCCGTAGCCCAGATGGGTGACTCGAAAGCGGGCCTGACAGGGCGGCCCTCCCTCCTGGAAGTCTGGTTCCTCCAGGGCACCCGTCCCTACCTCCGTAGCCCAGATGGGTGACTCGAAAGCGGGCCTGACAGGGCGGCCCTCCCTCCTGGAAGTCTGGTTCTTCCAGGGCACACGTCCCTACCTCCGTAGCCCAGATGGGTGACTCGAAAGCGGACGCGGGAGGGTGTACGTGGCGCACCCCCAGGCCGAAGAGAGGTCTCGTGAGCGGACGCGAGGGTGTACGACAGAAGGCCTGGAAGTCTCTGACTTCCAGGGTCACCGACCCTACCTCATGAGCCCGAAGAGGTGACTCGAATGCGGACGCGGGGGTGTACGTGGCGCACCCCCAGGCCGAAGAGAGGTCTCGTGAGCGGACACGAGAAGTACGACAGAGGGCCTGGAAGCAAAAGCGGGTGACTCGTGCACTTCCAGAAAAGGCAAAAGCGGGTGACTCGTGCACTTCCATAAAGCCGAAACGAGGTCTCGTGAGCGGACACGAGAAGTACGACAGAGGGCCTGGAGGTAAAAGCGGGTGACTCGTGCACTTCCAGGGTCTCCGACCTTACGGCGCCTTCCGACGCGGGCGCCTCCTCCCGGACGAGCCACGGGAAGGGCCCCTTCTCTCAAGGGGCGGTCGTTTGAACAGGTGCCATCGGGTATATAGGGATGGGTTGCTTCGAAAGTGGACCTCCAGCGTCCTCCCTCCCTGCGGCAGATCCCAAGAAAGGTCTGTGCGCGTCGGTGTGCGATGAACGAAAAACCGTTAAAAGAACTGGAACGGTTGGAACGGACGAAGGGCGTCTGATGTGAGGCAGCGCCCCGGGCGAGTGTCGAAAGACGGGTAACCCATATCCGCATGCCGCCTAGGCGGAAAGATCCGGCCTGGATCATATCAAGGCTAATGCCTAAAAACTAAAGCTACCTTGGGTGATGGAACTCGGCTACGGCCGCAAAACGATCCGCCCTGGATCATCAAGGCTAATGCCTAAAAACTAAAGCTACCTTGGGTGATGGAACTCGGCTACGGCCGCAAAACGATCCGCCCTGGATCAAGGCTACGGCCTAAAAACGGCAAAAAAAGATCCAAAAGTCCCTGGATCAAGGCGCTTCGGCTTAAAACCTGTGAAAAGATCCGCCCTGGATCAAGGCTACGGCCTTAAAGCTGCTCAAAAGATCCGCCCTGGATCAAGGCTACGGCCTTAAAACTGCTAAAAAGATCCTAAAGTCTCTGGATCTAGGCTACGGCCTCAAAGACACACGTGTTGTGAGATAAGATCCGCCCTGGATCTCCAGGCTACGGCCTCAAAGGTTCGACCCGACCATATATGCTCAGACACGGGCGAACACAAAAGCGTAACAACCCATGTTGGAACCGTCGAAGGATCTCGGCGTCGGCCGTAAAACGGAAACCCCCCGGTCGTCGGTACGCGTGTGGCGGTCGAGGGCCCCCGGCCGCCGGTCGGGCGGGCGCGTGGATAGGTCTCCCGAGCGGTCAAGGAGTCCCGGAAGCCGGTCGGGCGAGCGGCCGGCCCCGGGGCACCCTACCCTCTCGGGCGCACCGACCCCACGCGTTTCGTCTCGGTCGGCGTCCGGGGTTCCGAGACACCCTTATGTATCTGTGTGACAGACGGAGTGGCACACCGTCTGCGGCGGGACAGGGCCGCCGACCGCGATGGAAGTCGAGTGAGGCGGCTTCCGGGGTCCAAGACCCTACAGACAGACGGAGTGGCGACCCGTCTGCGGCGGGCCAGGGCCGCCGACCGCGATGGAAGTCGAGTGGGGCGGCTTCCAGGGTCCAAGACCCTACAGACAGACGGAGTGGCGACCCGTCTGCGGCGGGCCAGGGCCGCCGACCGCGATGGAAGTCGAGTGGGGCGGCTTCCAGGGTCCAAGACCCTACAGACAGACGGAGTGGTGACCCGTCTGCGGCGGGACAGGGCCGCCGACCGTTACGGAAGTCGAGGGGGACGGCTTCCAGGGTCCAAGACCCTATCTGTGTGACAGACGAAGGTGCATCGTCTGGGGCGGGACAGGGCCGCCGACCGCTATGGAAGTCGAGTCGGGTGGCTCGTGCACTTCCAGGGTCCAAGACCCTCTCTTCGTGACCGACGAAGGTGCTCTGTCTGGGGCGGTACGGGGCCGCCGACCGCTATGGAAGTCGAGTCGGGTGGCTCGTGCACTTCCAGGGTCCAAGACCAACGCGTTTGACCGACGAAGGTGCCCCGTCCCCGGGCACGGACGGGGACGGGCCCGGCCTCCGGGCCGCCGTGGAAGTCGAGTCGGGTGGCTCTCGCACTTCCAGGGTCCTCGACCCTATCTGTCTGACCGACGAAGGCGCTTCGTCTCGGGCGGGCCAGGGCCGCCAGCCGCTATGGAAGCCGAGTCGGGTGGCTCGTGCGCTT
>NW_027394096.1:52500-60000 GCF_030506205.2 Paramisgurnus dabryanus | reverse complement strand
GAGCAAATGCGCCCGAGTTACGGCCGTTTAAAGGTCAGGCGGTGGTACCCCGTATCTCGGCCGGGCTTAGGGTTAGAGAGACGAGGGTTGGCTCGTTGGAAAGGTCCCCTCGGGTGGAGCAACCGACCCAAAGGGCGAGTCGATCCGAGCAAATGCGCCCGAGTTACGGCCGTTTAAAGGTCAGGCGGTGGTACCCCGTATCTCGGCCGGGCTTAGGGTTAGAGAGACGAGGGTTGGCTCGTTGGAAAGGTCCCCTCGGGTGGAGCAACCGACCCAAAGGGCGAGTCGATCCGAGCAAAGGCGCCCGAGTTACGGCCGTTTAAAGGTCAGGCGGTGGTACCCCGTATCTCGGCCGGGCTTAGGGTTAGAGAGACGAGGGTTGGCTCGTTGGATAGGGCCGCTCCGGTAGAGCAACCGACCCAAAGGGCGAGTCGATCCGAGCAAAGGCGCCCGAGTTACGGCCGTTTAAAGGTCAGGCGGTGGTACCCCGTATCTCGGCCGGGCTTGGGGTTAGAGAGACGAGGGTTGGCTCGTTGGAAAGGTCCGCTCGGGTAGAGCAACCGACCCAAAGGGCGAGTTCATCCGAGCAAAGGCGCCCGAGCTGCGGCCGTGGGAAAATCCGCGGAGGGACCGCCGTATCTCGGCCGGGCTTAGGGTTAGAGAGACGAGGGTTGGCTCGTTGGATAGGGCCGCTCCGGTAGAGCAACCGACCCAAAGGGCGAGTCGATCCGAGCAAAGGCGCCCGAGCTGCGGCCGTGGGAAAATCCGCGGAGGGACCGCCGTATCTCGGCCGGGCTTAGGGTTAGAGAGAAGGCGGGTTGGCTCGTTGGATAGGGCCGCTCCGGTAGAGCAACCGACCCGAAGGGCGAGTCGATCCGAGCAAGGGCGCCCGAGCTGCGGCCGTGGGAAAATCCGGGGAGGGACCGCCGTATCTCGGCCGGGGAAAGGGCTAGAGGCTCGCGGGTAGGCTCGTTCGAAAGGTCCCCTCGCGTGGAGCGACCGACCCAAAGGGCGAGTCGATCCGAGCAAAGGCGCCCGTGCTGCGGCCGTGGGAAAATCCGGGGAGGGACCGCCGTATCTCGGCCGGGGAAAGGGCTAGAGGCTCGCGGGTAGGCTCGTTCGAAAGCCCCCCTCCGGCATAGCGACCGACCCGAAGGGCGAAGGCCCCGGACCCGAGGCGCCCGAGAAACGGCCGTGGGAAAATCCGGGCACAGACCGCCGTATCTCGGCCGGGGAAAGGGCTAGAGGCTCGCGGGTAGGCTCGTTCGAAAGCTCCCCTCCGGCATAGCGACCGACCCGAAGGGCGAAGGCCCCGGACCCGAGGCGCCCGAGAAACGGCCGTGGGAAAATCCGGGGAGGGACCGCCGTATCTCGGCCGGGGAAAGGGCTAGAGGCTCGCGGGTAGGCTCGTTCGAAAGCCCCCCTCCGGCATAGCGACCGACCCGAAGGGCGAAGGCCCCGGACCCGAGGCGCCCGAGAAACGGCCGTGGGAAAATCCGGGCACAGACCGCCGTATCTCGGCCGGGGAAAGGGCTAGAGGCTCGCGGGTAGGCTCGTTCGAAAGCTCCCCTCCGGCATAGCGACCGACCCGAAGGGCGAAGGCCCCGGACCCGAGGCGCCCGAGAAACGGCCGTGGGAAAATCCGGGGAGGGACCGCCGTATCTCGGCCGGGGAAAGGGCTAGAGGCTCGCGGGTAGGCTCGTTCGAAAGCCCCCCTCCGGCATAGCGACCGACCCGAAGGGCGAAGGCCCCGGACCCGAGGCGCCCGAGAAACGGCCGTGGGAAAATCCGGGCACAGACCGCCGTATCTCGGCCGGGGAAAGGGCTAGAGGCTCGCGGGTAGGCTCGTTCGAAAGCTCCCCTCCGGCATAGCGACCGACCCGAAGGGCGAAGGCCCCGGACCCGAGGCGCCCGAGAAACGGCCGTGGGAAAATCCGGGCACAGACCGCCGTATCTCGGCCGGGGAAGGGGCTAGAGGCTCGCGGGTAGGCTCGTTCGAAAGGCCCCCTCCGGCGGAGCGACCGACCCAAAGGGCGAAGGCCCCGGACCCGAGGCGCCCGAGATACGGCCGCGGGAATTTCCGCGAGCTTCGACCGGACGTATCTCCGGCGGGCGGGGTCGCACGGACCCGAGGCCGGGCTCGTCGGAAAGCCCCGGGACGGACCTTTCGAACGAGACCGGCCGCGCGTCCGGGCGACCTCCGAGGCGGACGCTAGGGGCGCCGGAGCCCCGGACGAGCGAAAATTCCGCGACCACCCGCCCGTATCTCGGCCCGGGAAAGGGCCAGAGACTCGAGGGAGGGCTCGTTCGAAAGCTCCCCTCCGGCATAGCGACCGACCCGAAGGGCGAAGGCCCCGGACCCGAGGCGCCCGAGAAACGGCCGTGGGAAAATCCCGCGGGGGTAGGCCGTATCTCGGCCCCGGAAAGGGCTAGCGACGCGCGGGTGGGCTCGTTCGAAAGGCCCCCCGCGGAGGAGCCACCCACCCGAAGGGCGAAGGCCCCGGACCCGGGGCGCCGGAGCAGCGCGGTAACGAAATTCGAATTTTCGACCGGAAGTATCTCGGGCCCCCGGGGTCGCACGGACCCGCGGCCGGTCTCGTCGGAAAGCCCCGGGCGAGACCTTTCCGACGAGCCCGGCCCCGAGTCCGTAGGACCTTCCCCGGCCGAGATACGGCGCCCGGCAGTTCATTGGCCGATATCTCGGAAACGGGGCGTCGTAGACGCTCCGTGGTATTGGTGACCTTGACGATGCCGGGTCAGACGAGTCGGCCGCGGGCACGGGCCCGGGGGCGCCGGCCGCCAGAGTCGGGTGGCTCGCGCACTTCCAGGCGGGCCGCTCGCGCACCTCCAGGCACCCCGACCCACTCGCCGAGGCCGACCGAGGTGCGCCGTCCCGGCCGCGGACCGGTCGGGGTCCCCTCTCGAAAGGGCAGTAGTGTGAACAGGTGCCATCGGGTATATAGGGGAAGGGGTCCTCTCGAACCAGGCCTTCGAACCCGCGCGAGCCTAGCCCGGCAAGGCTCACCCTCCCCGGCCACGGGTTCGGCCTCCGTCCCCCTGGAGGTCCGGCACCTCCAGGGTCCCCGACCCTGCCTCCCCTGCCCGAGGGGAGGCCTCCGAGGCGGGCCTGACAGGGCGGCCCTCCCTCCTGGAAGTCCGGTTCCTCCAGGGTCCCCGACCCTGCCTCCCCTGCCCGAGGGGAGGCCTCCGAGGCGGGCCTGACAGGGCGGCCCTCCCTCCTGGAAGTCCGGTTCCTCCAGGGCACACGTCCCTACCTCCGTAGCCCAGAGAGGTGACTCCGAGGCGGGCCTGACAGGGCGGCCCTCCCTCCTGGAAGTCTGGTTCCTCCAGGGCACACGTCCCCACCTCCGTAGCCCAGATGGGTGACTCGATAGCGGGCCTGACAGGGCGGCCCTCCCTCCTGGAAGTCCGGTTCCTCCAGGGCACACGTCCCTGCCTCCTTAGCCCAGAGAGGTGACTCCGAGGCGGGCCTGACAGGGCGGCCCTCCCTCCTGGAAGTCTGGTTCCTCCGGGGCACCCGTCCCTACCTCCGTAGCCCAGATGGGTGACTCGAAAGCGGGCCTGACAGGGCGGCCCTCCCTCCTGGAAGTCCGGTTCCTCCAGGGCACACGTCCCTGCCTCCTTAGCCCAGAGAGGTGACTCCGAGGCGGGCCTGACAGGGCGGCCCTCCCTCCTGGAAGTCTGGTTCCTCCGGGGCACACGTCCCTACCTCCGTAGCCCAGATGGGTGACTCGAAAGCGGGCCTGACAGGGCGGCCCTCCCTCCTGGAAGTCCGGTTCCTCCAGGGCACACGTCCCTGCCTCCTTAGCCCAGAGAGGTGACTCCGAGGCGGGCCTGACAGGGCGGCCCTCCCTCCTGGAAGTCTGGTTCCTCCAGGGCACACGTCCCTACCTCCGTAGCCCAGATGGGTGACTCGAAAGCGGGCCTGACAGGGCGGCCCTCCCTCCTGGAAGTCCGGTTCATCCAGGGCACACGTCCCTGCCTCCTTAGCCCAGAGAGGTGACTCCGAGGCGGGCCTGACAGGGCGGCCCTCCCTCCTGGAAGTCTGGTTCCTCCAGGGCACACGTCCCTACCTCCGTAGCCCAGATGGGTGACTCGAAAGCGGGCCTGACAGGGCGGCCCTCCCTCCTGGAAGTCCGGTTCATCCAGGGCACACGTCCCTGCCTCCTTAGCCCAGAGAGGTGACTCCGAGGCGGGCCTGACAGGGCGGCCCTCCCTCCTGGAAGTCTGGTTCCTCCAGGGCACACGTCCCTGCCTCCTTAGCCCAGAGAGGTGACTCCGAGGCGGGCCTGACAGGGCGGCCCTCCCTCCTGGAAGTCTGGTTCCTCCAGGGCACACGTCCCTACCTCCGTAGCCCGGATGGGTGACTCGAAAGCGGGCCTGACAGGGCGGCCCTCCCTCCTGGAAGTCCGGTTCATCCAGGGCACACGTCCCTACCTCCGTAGCCCAGATGGGTGACTCGAAAGCGGGCCTGACAGGGCGGCCCTCCCTCCTGGAAGTCTGGTTCCTCCAGGGCACACGTCCCTGCCTCCTTAGCCCAGAGAGGTGACTCCGAGGCGGGCCTGACAGGGCGGCCCTCCCTCCTGGAAGTCTGGTTCCTCCAGGGCACACGTCCCTGCCTCCTTAGCCCAGAGAGGTGACTCCGAGGCGGGCCTGACAGGGCGGCCCTCCCTCCTGGAAGTCTGGTTCCTCCAGGGCACCCGTCCCCACCTCCGTAGCCCAGATGGGTGACTCGAAAGCGGGCCTGACAGGGCGGCCCTCCCTCCTGGAAGTCTGGTTCCTCCAGGGCACACGTCCCTGCCTCCTTAGCCCAGAGAGGTGACTCCGAGGCGGGCCTGACAGGGCGGCCCTCCCTCCTGGAAGTCTGGTTCCTCCAGGGCACCCGTCCCCACCTCCGTAGCCCAGATGGGTGACTCGAAAGCGGGCCTGACAGGGCGGCCCTCCCTCCTGGAAGTCTGGTTCCTCCAGGGCACACGTCCCTGCCTCCTTAGCCCAGAGAGGTGACTCCGAGGCGGGCCTGACAGGGCGGCCCTCCCTCCTGGAAGTCCGGTTCCTCCGGGGCACACGTCCCTACCTCCGTAGCCCAGATGGGTGACTCGAAAGCGGGCCTGACAGGGCGGCCCTCCCTCCTGGAAGTCTGGTTCCTCCAGGGCACCCGTCCCTACCTCCGTAGCCCAGATGGGTGACTCGAAAGCGGGCCTGACAGGGCGGCCCTCCCTCCTGGAAGTCTGGTTCCTCCAGGGCACCCGTCCCTACCTCCGTAGCCCAGATGGGTGACTCGAAAGCGGGCCTGACAGGGCGGCCCTCCCTCCTGGAAGTCTGGTTCTTCCAGGGCACACGTCCCTACCTCCGTAGCCCAGATGGGTGACTCGAAAGCGGACGCGGGAGGGTGTACGTGGCGCACCCCCAGGCCGAAGAGAGGTCTCGTGAGCGGACGCGAGGGTGTACGACAGAAGGCCTGGAAGTCTCTGACTTCCAGGGTCACCGACCCTACCTCATGAGCCCGAAGAGGTGACTCGAATGCGGACGCGGGGGTGTACGTGGCGCACCCCCAGGCCGAAGAGAGGTCTCGTGAGCGGACACGAGAAGTACGACAGAGGGCCTGGAAGCAAAAGCGGGTGACTCGTGCACTTCCAGAAAAGGCAAAAGCGGGTGACTCGTGCACTTCCATAAAGCCGAAACGAGGTCTCGTGAGCGGACACGAGAAGTACGACAGAGGGCCTGGAGGTAAAAGCGGGTGACTCGTGCACTTCCAGGGTCTCCGACCTTACGGCGCCTTCCGACGCGGGCGCCTCCTCCCGGACGAGCCACGGGAAGGGCCCCTTCTCTCAAGGGGCGGTCGTTTGAACAGGTGCCATCGGGTATATAGGGATGGGTTGCTTCGAAAGTGGACCTCCAGCGTCCTCCCTCCCTGCGGCAGATCCCAAGAAAGGTCTGTGCGCGTCGGTGTGCGATGAACGAAAAACCGTTAAAAGAACTGGAACGGTTGGAACGGACGAAGGGCGTCTGATGTGAGGCAGCGCCCCGGGCGAGTGTCGAAAGACGGGTAACCCATATCCGCATGCCGCCTAGGCGGAAAGATCCGGCCTGGATCATATCAAGGCTAATGCCTAAAAACTAAAGCTACCTTGGGTGATGGAACTCGGCTACGGCCGCAAAACGATCCGCCCTGGATCATCAAGGCTAATGCCTAAAAACTAAAGCTACCTTGGGTGATGGAACTCGGCTACGGCCGCAAAACGATCCGCCCTGGATCAAGGCTACGGCCTAAAAACGGCAAAAAAAGATCCAAAAGTCCCTGGATCAAGGCGCTTCGGCTTAAAACCTGTGAAAAGATCCGCCCTGGATCAAGGCTACGGCCTTAAAGCTGCTCAAAAGATCCGCCCTGGATCAAGGCTACGGCCTTAAAACTGCTAAAAAGATCCTAAAGTCTCTGGATCTAGGCTACGGCCTCAAAGACACACGTGTTGTGAGATAAGATCCGCCCTGGATCTCCAGGCTACGGCCTCAAAGGTTCGACCCGACCATATATGCTCAGACACGGGCGAACACAAAAGCGTAACAACCCATGTTGGAACCGTCGAAGGATCTCGGCGTCGGCCGTAAAACGGAAACCCCCCGGTCGTCGGTACGCGTGTGGCGGTCGAGGGCCCCCGGCCGCCGGTCGGGCGGGCGCGTGGATAGGTCTCCCGAGCGGTCAAGGAGTCCCGGAAGCCGGTCGGGCGAGCGGCCGGCCCCGGGGCACCCTACCCTCTCGGGCGCACCGACCCCACGCGTTTCGTCTCGGTCGGCGTCCGGGGTTCCGAGACACCCTTATGTATCTGTGTGACAGACGGAGTGGCACACCGTCTGCGGCGGGACAGGGCCGCCGACCGCGATGGAAGTCGAGTGAGGCGGCTTCCGGGGTCCAAGACCCTACAGACAGACGGAGTGGCGACCCGTCTGCGGCGGGCCAGGGCCGCCGACCGCGATGGAAGTCGAGTGGGGCGGCTTCCAGGGTCCAAGACCCTACAGACAGACGGAGTGGCGACCCGTCTGCGGCGGGCCAGGGCCGCCGACCGCGATGGAAGTCGAGTGGGGCGGCTTCCAGGGTCCAAGACCCTACAGACAGACGGAGTGGTGACCCGTCTGCGGCGGGACAGGGCCGCCGACCGTTACGGAAGTCGAGGGGGACGGCTTCCAGGGTCCAAGACCCTATCTGTGTGACAGACGAAGGTGCATCGTCTGGGGCGGGACAGGGCCGCCGACCGCTATGGAAGTCGAGTCGGGTGGCTCGTGCACTTCCAGGGTCCAAGACCCTCTCTTCGTGACCGACGAAGGTGCTCTGTCTGGGGCGGTACGGGGCCGCCGACCGCTATGGAAGTCGAGTCGGGTGGCTCGTGCACTTCCAGGGTCCAAGACCAACGCGTTTGACCGACGAAGGTGCCCCGTCCCCGGGCACGGACGGGGACGGGCCCGGCCTCCGGGCCGCCGTGGAAG
>NW_027394096.1:35000-42500 GCF_030506205.2 Paramisgurnus dabryanus | reverse complement strand
GCGGCCGTGGGAAAATCCGCGGAGGGACCGCCGTATCTCGGCCGGGCTTGGGGTTAGGGAGAAGCGGGTAGGCTCGTTCGAAAGGTCCCCTCGGGTAGAGCAACCGACCCAAAGGGCGAGTCGATCCGAGCAAATGCGCCCGAGTTACGGCCGTTTAAAGGTCAGGCGGTGGTACCCCGTATCTCGGCCGGGCTTAGGGTTAGAGAGACGAGGGTTGGCTCGTTGGAAAGGTCCCCTCGGGTGGAGCAACCGACCCAAAGGGCGAGTCGATCCGAGCAAATGCGCCCGAGTTACGGCCGTTTAAAGGTCAGGCGGTGGTACCCCGTATCTCGGCCGGGCTTAGGGTTAGAGAGACGAGGGTTGGCTCGTTGGAAAGGTCCCCTCGGGTGGAGCAACCGACCCAAAGGGCGAGTCGATCCGAGCAAAGGCGCCCGAGTTACGGCCGTTTAAAGGTCAGGCGGTGGTACCCCGTATCTCGGCCGGGCTTAGGGTTAGAGAGACGAGGGTTGGCTCGTTGGATAGGGCCGCTCCGGTAGAGCAACCGACCCAAAGGGCGAGTCGATCCGAGCAAAGGCGCCCGAGTTACGGCCGTTTAAAGGTCAGGCGGTGGTACCCCGTATCTCGGCCGGGCTTGGGGTTAGAGAGACGAGGGTTGGCTCGTTGGAAAGGTCCGCTCGGGTAGAGCAACCGACCCAAAGGGCGAGTTCATCCGAGCAAAGGCGCCCGAGCTGCGGCCGTGGGAAAATCCGCGGAGGGACCGCCGTATCTCGGCCGGGCTTAGGGTTAGAGAGACGAGGGTTGGCTCGTTGGATAGGGCCGCTCCGGTAGAGCAACCGACCCAAAGGGCGAGTCGATCCGAGCAAAGGCGCCCGAGCTGCGGCCGTGGGAAAATCCGCGGAGGGACCGCCGTATCTCGGCCGGGCTTAGGGTTAGAGAGAAGCGGGTTGGCTCGTTGGATAGGGCCGCTCCGGTAGAGCAACCGACCCGAAGGGCGAGTCGATCCGAGCAAGGGCGCCCGAGCTGCGGCCGTGGGAAAATCCGGGGAGGGACCGCCGTATCTCGGCCGGGGAAAGGGCTAGAGGCTCGCGGGTAGGCTCGTTCGAAAGGTCCCCTCGCGTGGAGCGACCGACCCAAAGGGCGAGTCGATCCGAGCAAAGGCGCCCGTGCTGCGGCCGTGGGAAAATCCGGGGAGGGACCGCCGTATCTCGGCCGGGGAAAGGGCTAGAGGCTCGCGGGTAGGCTCGTTCGAAAGCCCCCCTCCGGCATAGCGACCGACCCGAAGGGCGAAGGCCCCGGACCCGAGGCGCCCGAGAAACGGCCGTGGGAAAATCCGGGCACAGACCGCCGTATCTCGGCCGGGGAAAGGGCTAGAGGCTCGCGGGTAGGCTCGTTCGAAAGCTCCCCTCCGGCATAGCGACCGACCCGAAGGGCGAAGGCCCCGGACCCGAGGCGCCCGAGAAACGGCCGTGGGAAAATCCGGGGAGGGACCGCCGTATCTCGGCCGGGGAAAGGGCTAGAGGCTCGCGGGTAGGCTCGTTCGAAAGCCCCCCTCCGGCATAGCGACCGACCCGAAGGGCGAAGGCCCCGGACCCGAGGCGCCCGAGAAACGGCCGTGGGAAAATCCGGGCACAGACCGCCGTATCTCGGCCGGGGAAAGGGCTAGAGGCTCGCGGGTAGGCTCGTTCGAAAGCTCCCCTCCGGCATAGCGACCGACCCGAAGGGCGAAGGCCCCGGACCCGAGGCGCCCGAGAAACGGCCGTGGGAAAATCCGGGGAGGGACCGCCGTATCTCGGCCGGGGAAAGGGCTAGAGGCTCGCGGGTAGGCTCGTTCGAAAGCCCCCCTCCGGCATAGCGACCGACCCGAAGGGCGAAGGCCCCGGACCCGAGGCGCCCGAGAAACGGCCGTGGGAAAATCCGGGCACAGACCGCCGTATCTCGGCCGGGGAAAGGGCTAGAGGCTCGCGGGTAGGCTCGTTCGAAAGCTCCCCTCCGGCATAGCGACCGACCCGAAGGGCGAAGGCCCCGGACCCGAGGCGCCCGAGAAACGGCCGTGGGAAAATCCGGGCACAGACCGCCGTATCTCGGCCGGGGAAGGGGCTAGAGGCTCGCGGGTAGGCTCGTTCGAAAGGCCCCCTCCGGCGGAGCGACCGACCCAAAGGGCGAAGGCCCCGGACCCGAGGCGCCCGAGATACGGCCGCGGGAATTTCCGCGAGCTTCGACCGGACGTATCTCCGGCGGGCGGGGTCGCACGGACCCGAGGCCGGGCTCGTCGGAAAGCCCCGGGACGGACCTTTCGAACGAGACCGGCCGCGCGTCCGGGCGACCTCCGAGGCGGACGCTAGGGGCGCCGGAGCCCCGGACGAGCGAAAATTCCGCGACCACCCGCCCGTATCTCGGCCCGGGAAAGGGCCAGAGACTCGAGGGAGGGCTCGTTCGAAAGCTCCCCTCCGGCATAGCGACCGACCCGAAGGGCGAAGGCCCCGGACCCGAGGCGCCCGAGAAACGGCCGTGGGAAAATCCCGCGGGGGTAGGCCGTATCTCGGCCCCGGAAAGGGCTAGCGACGCGCGGGTGGGCTCGTTCGAAAGGCCCCCCGCGGAGGAGCCACCCACCCGAAGGGCGAAGGCCCCGGACCCGGGGCGCCGGAGCAGCGCGGTAACGAAATTCGAATTTTCGACCGGAAGTATCTCGGGCCCCCGGGGTCGCACGGACCCGCGGCCGGTCTCGTCGGAAAGCCCCGGGCGAGACCTTTCCGACGAGCCCGGCCCCGAGTCCGTAGGACCTTCCCCGGCCGAGATACGGCGCCCGGCAGTTCATTGGCCGATATCTCGGAAACGGGGCGTCGTAGACGCTCCGTGGTATTGGTGACCTTGACGATGCCGGGTCAGACGAGTCGGCCGCGGGCACGGGCCCGGGGGCGCCGGCCGCCAGAGTCGGGTGGCTCGCGCACTTCCAGGCGGGCCGCTCGCGCACCTCCAGGCACCCCGACCCACTCGCCGAGGCCGACCGAGGTGCGCCGTCCCGGCCGCGGACCGGTCGGGGTCCCCTCTCGAAAGGGCAGTAGTGTGAACAGGTGCCATCGGGTATATAGGGGAAGGGGTCCTCTCGAACCAGGCCTTCGAACCCGCGCGAGCCTAGCCCGGCAAGGCTCACCCTCCCCGGCCACGGGTTCGGCCTCCGTCCCCCTGGAGGTCCGGCACCTCCAGGGTCCCCGACCCTGCCTCCCCTGCCCGAGGGGAGGCCTCCGAGGCGGGCCTGACAGGGCGGCCCTCCCTCCTGGAAGTCCGGTTCCTCCAGGGTCCCCGACCCTGCCTCCCCTGCCCGAGGGGAGGCCTCCGAGGCGGGCCTGACAGGGCGGCCCTCCCTCCTGGAAGTCCGGTTCCTCCAGGGCACACGTCCCTACCTCCGTAGCCCAGAGAGGTGACTCCGAGGCGGGCCTGACAGGGCGGCCCTCCCTCCTGGAAGTCTGGTTCCTCCAGGGCACACGTCCCCACCTCCGTAGCCCAGATGGGTGACTCGATAGCGGGCCTGACAGGGCGGCCCTCCCTCCTGGAAGTCCGGTTCCTCCAGGGCACACGTCCCTGCCTCCTTAGCCCAGAGAGGTGACTCCGAGGCGGGCCTGACAGGGCGGCCCTCCCTCCTGGAAGTCTGGTTCCTCCGGGGCACCCGTCCCTACCTCCGTAGCCCAGATGGGTGACTCGAAAGCGGGCCTGACAGGGCGGCCCTCCCTCCTGGAAGTCCGGTTCCTCCAGGGCACACGTCCCTGCCTCCTTAGCCCAGAGAGGTGACTCCGAGGCGGGCCTGACAGGGCGGCCCTCCCTCCTGGAAGTCTGGTTCCTCCGGGGCACACGTCCCTACCTCCGTAGCCCAGATGGGTGACTCGAAAGCGGGCCTGACAGGGCGGCCCTCCCTCCTGGAAGTCCGGTTCCTCCAGGGCACACGTCCCTGCCTCCTTAGCCCAGAGAGGTGACTCCGAGGCGGGCCTGACAGGGCGGCCCTCCCTCCTGGAAGTCTGGTTCCTCCAGGGCACACGTCCCTACCTCCGTAGCCCAGATGGGTGACTCGAAAGCGGGCCTGACAGGGCGGCCCTCCCTCCTGGAAGTCCGGTTCATCCAGGGCACACGTCCCTGCCTCCTTAGCCCAGAGAGGTGACTCCGAGGCGGGCCTGACAGGGCGGCCCTCCCTCCTGGAAGTCTGGTTCCTCCAGGGCACACGTCCCTACCTCCGTAGCCCAGATGGGTGACTCGAAAGCGGGCCTGACAGGGCGGCCCTCCCTCCTGGAAGTCCGGTTCATCCAGGGCACACGTCCCTGCCTCCTTAGCCCAGAGAGGTGACTCCGAGGCGGGCCTGACAGGGCGGCCCTCCCTCCTGGAAGTCTGGTTCCTCCAGGGCACACGTCCCTGCCTCCTTAGCCCAGAGAGGTGACTCCGAGGCGGGCCTGACAGGGCGGCCCTCCCTCCTGGAAGTCTGGTTCCTCCAGGGCACACGTCCCTACCTCCGTAGCCCGGATGGGTGACTCGAAAGCGGGCCTGACAGGGCGGCCCTCCCTCCTGGAAGTCCGGTTCATCCAGGGCACACGTCCCTACCTCCGTAGCCCAGATGGGTGACTCGAAAGCGGGCCTGACAGGGCGGCCCTCCCTCCTGGAAGTCTGGTTCCTCCAGGGCACACGTCCCTGCCTCCTTAGCCCAGAGAGGTGACTCCGAGGCGGGCCTGACAGGGCGGCCCTCCCTCCTGGAAGTCTGGTTCCTCCAGGGCACACGTCCCTGCCTCCTTAGCCCAGAGAGGTGACTCCGAGGCGGGCCTGACAGGGCGGCCCTCCCTCCTGGAAGTCTGGTTCCTCCAGGGCACCCGTCCCCACCTCCGTAGCCCAGATGGGTGACTCGAAAGCGGGCCTGACAGGGCGGCCCTCCCTCCTGGAAGTCTGGTTCCTCCAGGGCACACGTCCCTGCCTCCTTAGCCCAGAGAGGTGACTCCGAGGCGGGCCTGACAGGGCGGCCCTCCCTCCTGGAAGTCTGGTTCCTCCAGGGCACCCGTCCCCACCTCCGTAGCCCAGATGGGTGACTCGAAAGCGGGCCTGACAGGGCGGCCCTCCCTCCTGGAAGTCTGGTTCCTCCAGGGCACACGTCCCTGCCTCCTTAGCCCAGAGAGGTGACTCCGAGGCGGGCCTGACAGGGCGGCCCTCCCTCCTGGAAGTCCGGTTCCTCCGGGGCACACGTCCCTACCTCCGTAGCCCAGATGGGTGACTCGAAAGCGGGCCTGACAGGGCGGCCCTCCCTCCTGGAAGTCTGGTTCCTCCAGGGCACCCGTCCCTACCTCCGTAGCCCAGATGGGTGACTCGAAAGCGGGCCTGACAGGGCGGCCCTCCCTCCTGGAAGTCTGGTTCCTCCAGGGCACCCGTCCCTACCTCCGTAGCCCAGATGGGTGACTCGAAAGCGGGCCTGACAGGGCGGCCCTCCCTCCTGGAAGTCTGGTTCTTCCAGGGCACACGTCCCTACCTCCGTAGCCCAGATGGGTGACTCGAAAGCGGACGCGGGAGGGTGTACGTGGCGCACCCCCAGGCCGAAGAGAGGTCTCGTGAGCGGACGCGAGGGTGTACGACAGAAGGCCTGGAAGTCTCTGACTTCCAGGGTCACCGACCCTACCTCATGAGCCCGAAGAGGTGACTCGAATGCGGACGCGGGGGTGTACGTGGCGCACCCCCAGGCCGAAGAGAGGTCTCGTGAGCGGACACGAGAAGTACGACAGAGGGCCTGGAAGCAAAAGCGGGTGACTCGTGCACTTCCAGAAAAGGCAAAAGCGGGTGACTCGTGCACTTCCATAAAGCCGAAACGAGGTCTCGTGAGCGGACACGAGAAGTACGACAGAGGGCCTGGAGGTAAAAGCGGGTGACTCGTGCACTTCCAGGGTCTCCGACCTTACGGCGCCTTCCGACGCGGGCGCCTCCTCCCGGACGAGCCACGGGAAGGGCCCCTTCTCTCAAGGGGCGGTCGTTTGAACAGGTGCCATCGGGTATATAGGGATGGGTTGCTTCGAAAGTGGACCTCCAGCGTCCTCCCTCCCTGCGGCAGATCCCAAGAAAGGTCTGTGCGCGTCGGTGTGCGATGAACGAAAAACCGTTAAAAGAACTGGAACGGTTGGAACGGACGAAGGGCGTCTGATGTGAGGCAGCGCCCCGGGCGAGTGTCGAAAGACGGGTAACCCATATCCGCATGCCGCCTAGGCGGAAAGATCCGGCCTGGATCATATCAAGGCTAATGCCTAAAAACTAAAGCTACCTTGGGTGATGGAACTCGGCTACGGCCGCAAAACGATCCGCCCTGGATCATCAAGGCTAATGCCTAAAAACTAAAGCTACCTTGGGTGATGGAACTCGGCTACGGCCGCAAAACGATCCGCCCTGGATCAAGGCTACGGCCTAAAAACGGCAAAAAAAGATCCAAAAGTCCCTGGATCAAGGCGCTTCGGCTTAAAACCTGTGAAAAGATCCGCCCTGGATCAAGGCTACGGCCTTAAAGCTGCTCAAAAGATCCGCCCTGGATCAAGGCTACGGCCTTAAAACTGCTAAAAAGATCCTAAAGTCTCTGGATCTAGGCTACGGCCTCAAAGACACACGTGTTGTGAGATAAGATCCGCCCTGGATCTCCAGGCTACGGCCTCAAAGGTTCGACCCGACCATATATGCTCAGACACGGGCGAACACAAAAGCGTAACAACCCATGTTGGAACCGTCGAAGGATCTCGGCGTCGGCCGTAAAACGGAAACCCCCCGGTCGTCGGTACGCGTGTGGCGGTCGAGGGCCCCCGGCCGCCGGTCGGGCGGAGCGCGTGGATAGGTCTCCCGAGCGGTCAAGGAGTCCCGGAAGCCGGTCGGGCGAGCGGCCGGCCCCGGGGCACCCTACCCTCTCGGGCGCACCGACCCCACGCGTTTCGTCTCGGTCGGCGTCCGGGGTTCCGAGACACCCTTATGTATCTGTGTGACAGACGGAGTGGCACACCGTCTGCGGCGGGACAGGGCCGCCGACCGCGATGGAAGTCGAGTGAGGCGGCTTCCGGGGTCCAAGACCCTACAGACAGACGGAGTGGCGACCCGTCTGCGGCGGGCCAGGGCCGCCGACCGCGATGGAAGTCGAGTGGGGCGGCTTCCAGGGTCCAAGACCCTACAGACAGACGGAGTGGCGACCCGTCTGCGGCGGGCCAGGGCCGCCGACCGCGATGGAAGTCGAGTGGGGCGGCTTCCAGGGTCCAAGACCCTACAGACAGACGGAGTGGTGACCCGTCTGCGGCGGGACAGGGCCGCCGACCGTTACGGAAGTCGAGGGGGACGGCTTCCAGGGTCCAAGACCCTATCTGTGTGACAGACGAAGGTGCATCGTCTGGGGCGGGACAGGGCCGCCGACCGCTATGGAAGTCGAGTCGGGTGGCTCGTGCACTTCCAGGGTCCAAGACCCTCTCTTCGTGACCGACGAAGGTGCTCTGTCTGGGGCGGTACGGGGCCGCCGAC
>NW_027394096.1:17500-25000 GCF_030506205.2 Paramisgurnus dabryanus | reverse complement strand
CGGTGGTGCCCCGTATCTCGGCCGGGCTTAGGGTTAGAGAGACGAGGGTTGGCTCGTTGGAAAGGGCCGCTCCGGTAGAGCAACCGACCCAAAGGGCGAGTCGATCCGAGCAAGGGCGTCCGAGCTGCGGCCGTGGGAAAATCCGCGGAGGGACCGCCGTATCTCGGCCGGGCTTGGGGTTAGGGAGAAGCGGGTAGGCTCGTTCGAAAGGTCCCCTCGGGTAGAGCAACCGACCCAAAGGGCGAGTCGATCCGAGCAAATGCGCCCGAGTTACGGCCGTTTAAAGGTCAGGCGGTGGTACCCCGTATCTCGGCCGGGCTTAGGGTTAGAGAGAGACGAGGGTTGGCTCGTTGGAAAGGTCCCCTCGGGTGGAGCAACCGACCCAAAGGGCGAGTCGATCCGAGCAAATGCGCCCGAGTTACGGCCGTTTAAAGGTCAGGCGGTGGTACCCCGTATCTCGGCCGGGCTTAGGGTTAGAGAGACGAGGGTTGGCTCGTTGGAAAGGTCCCCTCGGGTGGAGCAACCGACCCAAAGGGCGAGTCGATCCGAGCAAAGGCGCCCGAGTTACGGCCGTTTAAAGGTCAGGCGGTGGTACCCCGTATCTCGGCCGGGCTTAGGGTTAGAGAGACGAGGGTTGGCTCGTTGGATAGGGCCGCTCCGGTAGAGCAACCGACCCAAAGGGCGAGTCGATCCGAGCAAAGGCGCCCGAGTTACGGCCGTTTAAAGGTCAGGCGGTGGTACCCCGTATCTCGGCCGGGCTTGGGGTTAGAGAGACGAGGGTTGGCTCGTTGGAAAGGTCCGCTCGGGTAGAGCAACCGACCCAAAGGGCGAGTTCATCCGAGCAAAGGCGCCCGAGCTGCGGCCGTGGGAAAATCCGCGGAGGGACCGCCGTATCTCGGCCGGGCTTAGGGTTAGAGAGACGAGGGTTGGCTCGTTGGATAGGGCCGCTCCGGTAGAGCAACCGACCCAAAGGGCGAGTCGATCCGAGCAAAGGCGCCCGAGCTGCGGCCGTGGGAAAATCCGCGGAGGGACCGCCGTATCTCGGCCGGGCTTAGGGTTAGAGAGAAGCGGGTTGGCTCGTTGGATAGGGCCGCTCCGGTAGAGCAACCGACCCGAAGGGCGAGTCGATCCGAGCAAGGGCGCCCGAGCTGCGGCCGTGGGAAAATCCGGGGAGGGACCGCCGTATCTCGGCCGGGGAAAGGGCTAGAGGCTCGCGGGTAGGCTCGTTCGAAAGGTCCCCTCGCGTGGAGCGACCGACCCAAAGGGCGAGTCGATCCGAGCAAAGGCGCCCGTGCTGCGGCCGTGGGAAAATCCGGGGAGGGACCGCCGTATCTCGGCCGGGGAAAGGGCTAGAGGCTCGCGGGTAGGCTCGTTCGAAAGCCCCCCTCCGGCATAGCGACCGACCCGAAGGGCGAAGGCCCCGGACCCGAGGCGCCCGAGAAACGGCCGTGGGAAAATCCGGGCACAGACCGCCGTATCTCGGCCGGGGAAAGGGCTAGAGGCTCGCGGGTAGGCTCGTTCGAAAGCTCCCCTCCGGCATAGCGACCGACCCGAAGGGCGAAGGCCCCGGACCCGAGGCGCCCGAGAAACGGCCGTGGGAAAATCCGGGGAGGGACCGCCGTATCTCGGCCGGGGAAAGGGCTAGAGGCTCGCGGGTAGGCTCGTTCGAAAGCCCCCCTCCGGCATAGCGACCGACCCGAAGGGCGAAGGCCCCGGACCCGAGGCGCCCGAGAAACGGCCGTGGGAAAATCCGGGCACAGACCGCCGTATCTCGGCCGGGGAAAGGGCTAGAGGCTCGCGGGTAGGCTCGTTCGAAAGCTCCCCTCCGGCATAGCGACCGACCCGAAGGGCGAAGGCCCCGGACCCGAGGCGCCCGAGAAACGGCCGTGGGAAAATCCGGGGAGGGACCGCCGTATCTCGGCCGGGGAAAGGGCTAGAGGCTCGCGGGTAGGCTCGTTCGAAAGCCCCCCTCCGGCATAGCGACCGACCCGAAGGGCGAAGGCCCCGGACCCGAGGCGCCCGAGAAACGGCCGTGGGAAAATCCGGGCACAGACCGCCGTATCTCGGCCGGGGAAAGGGCTAGAGGCTCGCGGGTAGGCTCGTTCGAAAGCTCCCCTCCGGCATAGCGACCGACCCGAAGGGCGAAGGCCCCGGACCCGAGGCGCCCGAGAAACGGCCGTGGGAAAATCCGGGCACAGACCGCCGTATCTCGGCCGGGGAAGGGGCTAGAGGCTCGCGGGTAGGCTCGTTCGAAAGGCCCCCTCCGGCGGAGCGACCGACCCAAAGGGCGAAGGCCCCGGACCCGAGGCGCCCGAGATACGGCCGCGGGAATTTCCGCGAGCTTCGACCGGACGTATCTCCGGCGGGCGGGGTCGCACGGACCCGAGGCCGGGCTCGTCGGAAAGCCCCGGGACGGACCTTTCGAACGAGACCGGCCGCGCGTCCGGGCGACCTCCGAGGCGGACGCTAGGGGCGCCGGAGCCCCGGACGAGCGAAAATTCCGCGACCACCCGCCCGTATCTCGGCCCGGGAAAGGGCCAGAGACTCGAGGGAGGGCTCGTTCGAAAGCTCCCCTCCGGCATAGCGACCGACCCGAAGGGCGAAGGCCCCGGACCCGAGGCGCCCGAGAAACGGCCGTGGGAAAATCCCGCGGGGGTAGGCCGTATCTCGGCCCCGGAAAGGGCTAGCGACGCGCGGGTGGGCTCGTTCGAAAGGCCCCCCGCGGAGGAGCCACCCACCCGAAGGGCGAAGGCCCCGGACCCGGGGCGCCGGAGCAGCGCGGTAACGAAATTCGAATTTTCGACCGGAAGTATCTCGGGCCCCCGGGGTCGCACGGACCCGCGGCCGGTCTCGTCGGAAAGCCCCGGGCGAGACCTTTCCGACGAGCCCGGCCCCGAGTCCGTAGGACCTTCCCCGGCCGAGATACGGCGCCCGGCAGTTCATTGGCCGATATCTCGGAAACGGGGCGTCGTAGACGCTCCGTGGTATTGGTGACCTTGACGATGCCGGGTCAGACGAGTCGGCCGCGGGCACGGGCCCGGGGGCGCCGGCCGCCAGAGTCGGGTGGCTCGCGCACTTCCAGGCGGGCCGCTCGCGCACCTCCAGGCACCCCGACCCACTCGCCGAGGCCGACCGAGGTGCGCCGTCCCGGCCGCGGACCGGTCGGGGTCCCCTCTCGAAAGGGCAGTAGTGTGAACAGGTGCCATCGGGTATATAGGGGAAGGGGTCCTCTCGAACCAGGCCTTCGAACCCGCGCGAGCCTAGCCCGGCAAGGCTCACCCTCCCCGGCCACGGGTTCGGCCTCCGTCCCCCTGGAGGTCCGGCACCTCCAGGGTCCCCGACCCTGCCTCCCCTGCCCGAGGGGAGGCCTCCGAGGCGGGCCTGACAGGGCGGCCCTCCCTCCTGGAAGTCCGGTTCCTCCAGGGTCCCCGACCCTGCCTCCCCTGCCCGAGGGGAGGCCTCCGAGGCGGGCCTGACAGGGCGGCCCTCCCTCCTGGAAGTCCGGTTCCTCCAGGGCACACGTCCCTACCTCCGTAGCCCAGAGAGGTGACTCCGAGGCGGGCCTGACAGGGCGGCCCTCCCTCCTGGAAGTCTGGTTCCTCCAGGGCACACGTCCCCACCTCCGTAGCCCAGATGGGTGACTCGATAGCGGGCCTGACAGGGCGGCCCTCCCTCCTGGAAGTCCGGTTCCTCCAGGGCACACGTCCCTGCCTCCTTAGCCCAGAGAGGTGACTCCGAGGCGGGCCTGACAGGGCGGCCCTCCCTCCTGGAAGTCTGGTTCCTCCGGGGCACCCGTCCCTACCTCCGTAGCCCAGATGGGTGACTCGAAAGCGGGCCTGACAGGGCGGCCCTCCCTCCTGGAAGTCCGGTTCCTCCAGGGCACACGTCCCTGCCTCCTTAGCCCAGAGAGGTGACTCCGAGGCGGGCCTGACAGGGCGGCCCTCCCTCCTGGAAGTCTGGTTCCTCCGGGGCACACGTCCCTACCTCCGTAGCCCAGATGGGTGACTCGAAAGCGGGCCTGACAGGGCGGCCCTCCCTCCTGGAAGTCCGGTTCCTCCAGGGCACACGTCCCTGCCTCCTTAGCCCAGAGAGGTGACTCCGAGGCGGGCCTGACAGGGCGGCCCTCCCTCCTGGAAGTCTGGTTCCTCCAGGGCACACGTCCCTACCTCCGTAGCCCAGATGGGTGACTCGAAAGCGGGCCTGACAGGGCGGCCCTCCCTCCTGGAAGTCCGGTTCATCCAGGGCACACGTCCCTGCCTCCTTAGCCCAGAGAGGTGACTCCGAGGCGGGCCTGACAGGGCGGCCCTCCCTCCTGGAAGTCTGGTTCCTCCAGGGCACACGTCCCTACCTCCGTAGCCCAGATGGGTGACTCGAAAGCGGGCCTGACAGGGCGGCCCTCCCTCCTGGAAGTCCGGTTCATCCAGGGCACACGTCCCTGCCTCCTTAGCCCAGAGAGGTGACTCCGAGGCGGGCCTGACAGGGCGGCCCTCCCTCCTGGAAGTCTGGTTCCTCCAGGGCACACGTCCCTGCCTCCTTAGCCCAGAGAGGTGACTCCGAGGCGGGCCTGACAGGGCGGCCCTCCCTCCTGGAAGTCTGGTTCCTCCAGGGCACACGTCCCTACCTCCGTAGCCCGGATGGGTGACTCGAAAGCGGGCCTGACAGGGCGGCCCTCCCTCCTGGAAGTCCGGTTCATCCAGGGCACACGTCCCTACCTCCGTAGCCCAGATGGGTGACTCGAAAGCGGGCCTGACAGGGCGGCCCTCCCTCCTGGAAGTCTGGTTCCTCCAGGGCACACGTCCCTGCCTCCTTAGCCCAGAGAGGTGACTCCGAGGCGGGCCTGACAGGGCGGCCCTCCCTCCTGGAAGTCTGGTTCCTCCAGGGCACACGTCCCTGCCTCCTTAGCCCAGAGAGGTGACTCCGAGGCGGGCCTGACAGGGCGGCCCTCCCTCCTGGAAGTCTGGTTCCTCCAGGGCACCCGTCCCCACCTCCGTAGCCCAGATGGGTGACTCGAAAGCGGGCCTGACAGGGCGGCCCTCCCTCCTGGAAGTCTGGTTCCTCCAGGGCACACGTCCCTGCCTCCTTAGCCCAGAGAGGTGACTCCGAGGCGGGCCTGACAGGGCGGCCCTCCCTCCTGGAAGTCTGGTTCCTCCAGGGCACCCGTCCCCACCTCCGTAGCCCAGATGGGTGACTCGAAAGCGGGCCTGACAGGGCGGCCCTCCCTCCTGGAAGTCTGGTTCCTCCAGGGCACACGTCCCTGCCTCCTTAGCCCAGAGAGGTGACTCCGAGGCGGGCCTGACAGGGCGGCCCTCCCTCCTGGAAGTCCGGTTCCTCCGGGGCACACGTCCCTACCTCCGTAGCCCAGATGGGTGACTCGAAAGCGGGCCTGACAGGGCGGCCCTCCCTCCTGGAAGTCTGGTTCCTCCAGGGCACCCGTCCCTACCTCCGTAGCCCAGATGGGTGACTCGAAAGCGGGCCTGACAGGGCGGCCCTCCCTCCTGGAAGTCTGGTTCCTCCAGGGCACCCGTCCCTACCTCCGTAGCCCAGATGGGTGACTCGAAAGCGGGCCTGACAGGGCGGCCCTCCCTCCTGGAAGTCTGGTTCTTCCAGGGCACACGTCCCTACCTCCGTAGCCCAGATGGGTGACTCGAAAGCGGACGCGGGAGGGTGTACGTGGCGCACCCCCAGGCCGAAGAGAGGTCTCGTGAGCGGACGCGAGGGTGTACGACAGAAGGCCTGGAAGTCTCTGACTTCCAGGGTCACCGACCCTACCTCATGAGCCCGAAGAGGTGACTCGAATGCGGACGCGGGGGTGTACGTGGCGCACCCCCAGGCCGAAGAGAGGTCTCGTGAGCGGACACGAGAAGTACGACAGAGGGCCTGGAAGCAAAAGCGGGTGACTCGTGCACTTCCAGAAAAGGCAAAAGCGGGTGACTCGTGCACTTCCATAAAGCCGAAACGAGGTCTCGTGAGCGGACACGAGAAGTACGACAGAGGGCCTGGAGGTAAAAGCGGGTGACTCGTGCACTTCCAGGGTCTCCGACCTTACGGCGCCTTCCGACGCGGGCGCCTCCTCCCGGACGAGCCACGGGAAGGGCCCCTTCTCTCAAGGGGCGGTCGTTTGAACAGGTGCCATCGGGTATATAGGGATGGGTTGCTTCGAAAGTGGACCTCCAGCGTCCTCCCTCCCTGCGGCAGATCCCAAGAAAGGTCTGTGCGCGTCGGTGTGCGATGAACGAAAAACCGTTAAAAGAACTGGAACGGTTGGAACGGACGAAGGGCGTCTGATGTGAGGCAGCGCCCCGGGCGAGTGTCGAAAGACGGGTAACCCATATCCGCATGCCGCCTAGGCGGAAAGATCCGGCCTGGATCATATCAAGGCTAATGCCTAAAAACTAAAGCTACCTTGGGTGATGGAACTCGGCTACGGCCGCAAAACGATCCGCCCTGGATCATCAAGGCTAATGCCTAAAAACTAAAGCTACCTTGGGTGATGGAACTCGGCTACGGCCGCAAAACGATCCGCCCTGGATCAAGGCTACGGCCTAAAAACGGCAAAAAAAGATCCAAAAGTCCCTGGATCAAGGCGCTTCGGCTTAAAACCTGTGAAAAGATCCGCCCTGGATCAAGGCTACGGCCTTAAAGCTGCTCAAAAGATCCGCCCTGGATCAAGGCTACGGCCTTAAAACTGCTAAAAAGATCCTAAAGTCTCTGGATCTAGGCTACGGCCTCAAAGACACACGTGTTGTGAGATAAGATCCGCCCTGGATCTCCAGGCTACGGCCTCAAAGGTTCGACCCGACCATATATGCTCAGACACGGGCGAACACAAAAGCGTAACAACCCATGTTGGAACCGTCGAAGGATCTCGGCGTCGGCCGTAAAACGGAAACCCCCCGGTCGTCGGTACGCGTGTGGCGGTCGAGGGCCCCCGGCCGCCGGTCGGGCGGGCGCGTGGATAGGTCTCCCGAGCGGTCAAGGAGTCCCGGAAGCCGGTCGGGCGAGCGGCCGGCCCCGGGGCACCCTACCCTCTCGGGCGCACCGACCCCACGCGTTTCGTCTCGGTCGGCGTCCGGGGTTCCGAGACACCCTTATGTATCTGTGTGACAGACGGAGTGGCACACCGTCTGCGGCGGGACAGGGCCGCCGACCGCGATGGAAGTCGAGTGAGGCGGCTTCCGGGGTCCAAGACCCTACAGACAGACGGAGTGGCGACCCGTCTGCGGCGGGCCAGGGCCGCCGACCGCGATGGAAGTCGAGTGGGGCGGCTTCCAGGGTCCAAGACCCTACAGACAGACGGAGTGGCGACCCGTCTGCGGCGGGCCAGGGCCGCCGACCGCGATGGAAGTCGAGTGGGGCGGCTTCCAGGGTCCAAGACCCTACAGACAGACGGAGTGGTGACCCGTCTGCGGCGGGACAGGGCCGCCGACCGTTACGGAAGTCGAGGGGGACGGCTTCCAGGGTCCAAGACCCTATCTGTGTGACAGACGAAGGTGCATCGTC
>NW_027394096.1:0-7500 GCF_030506205.2 Paramisgurnus dabryanus | reverse complement strand
GGCCGGGCTTAGGGTTAGAGAGACGAGGGTTGGCTCGTTGGAAAGGTCCCCTCCGGTGGAGCAACCGACCCAAAGGGCGAAGTCCTGGGACTTTGTGCGCCGGAGCTACGGGCGTTTAAAGGTCAGGCGGTGGTGCCCCGTATCTCGGCCGGGCTTAGGGTTAGAGAGACGAGGGTTGGCTCGTTGGAAAGGGCCGCTCCGGTAGAGCAACCGACCCAAAGGGCGAGTCGATCCGAGCAAGGGCGTCCGAGCTGCGGCCGTGGGAAAATCCGCGGAGGGACCGCCGTATCTCGGCCGGGCTTGGGGTTAGGGAGAAGCGGGTAGGCTCGTTCGAAAGGTCCCCTCGGGTAGAGCAACCGACCCAAAGGGCGAGTCGATCCGAGCAAATGCGCCCGAGTTACGGCCGTTTAAAGGTCAGGCGGTGGTACCCCGTATCTCGGCCGGGCTTAGGGTTAGAGAGACGAGGGTTGGCTCGTTGGAAAGGTCCCCTCGGGTGGAGCAACCGACCCAAAGGGCGAGTCGATCCGAGCAAATGCGCCCGAGTTACGGCCGTTTAAAGGTCAGGCGGTGGTACCCCGTATCTCGGCCGGGCTTAGGGTTAGAGAGACGAGGGTTGGCTCGTTGGAAAGGTCCCCTCGGGTGGAGCAACCGACCCAAAGGGCGAGTCGATCCGAGCAAAGGCGCCCGAGTTACGGCCGTTTAAAGGTCAGGCGGTGGTACCCCGTATCTCGGCCGGGCTTAGGGTTAGAGAGACGAGGGTTGGCTCGTTGGATAGGGCCGCTCCGGTAGAGCAACCGACCCAAAGGGCGAGTCGATCCGAGCAAAGGCGCCCGAGTTACGGCCGTTTAAAGGTCAGGCGGTGGTACCCCGTATCTCGGCCGGGCTTGGGGTTAGAGAGACGAGGGTTGGCTCGTTGGAAAGGTCCGCTCGGGTAGAGCAACCGACCCAAAGGGCGAGTTCATCCGAGCAAAGGCGCCCGAGCTGCGGCCGTGGGAAAATCCGCGGAGGGACCGCCGTATCTCGGCCGGGCTTAGGGTTAGAGAGACGAGGGTTGGCTCGTTGGATAGGGCCGCTCCGGTAGAGCAACCGACCCAAAGGGCGAGTCGATCCGAGCAAAGGCGCCCGAGCTGCGGCCGTGGGAAAATCCGCGGAGGGACCGCCGTATCTCGGCCGGGCTTAGGGTTAGAGAGAAGCGGGTTGGCTCGTTGGATAGGGCCGCTCCGGTAGAGCAACCGACCCGAAGGGCGAGTCGATCCGAGCAAGGGCGCCCGAGCTGCGGCCGTGGGAAAATCCGGGGAGGGACCGCCGTATCTCGGCCGGGGAAAGGGCTAGAGGCTCGCGGGTAGGCTCGTTCGAAAGGTCCCCTCGCGTGGAGCGACCGACCCAAAGGGCGAGTCGATCCGAGCAAAGGCGCCCGTGCTGCGGCCGTGGGAAAATCCGGGGAGGGACCGCCGTATCTCGGCCGGGGAAAGGGCTAGAGGCTCGCGGGTAGGCTCGTTCGAAAGCCCCCCTCCGGCATAGCGACCGACCCGAAGGGCGAAGGCCCCGGACCCGAGGCGCCCGAGAAACGGCCGTGGGAAAATCCGGGCACAGACCGCCGTATCTCGGCCGGGGAAAGGGCTAGAGGCTCGCGGGTAGGCTCGTTCGAAAGCTCCCCTCCGGCATAGCGACCGACCCGAAGGGCGAAGGCCCCGGACCCGAGGCGCCCGAGAAACGGCCGTGGGAAAATCCGGGGAGGGACCGCCGTATCTCGGCCGGGGAAAGGGCTAGAGGCTCGCGGGTAGGCTCGTTCGAAAGCCCCCCTCCGGCATAGCGACCGACCCGAAGGGCGAAGGCCCCGGACCCGAGGCGCCCGAGAAACGGCCGTGGGAAAATCCGGGCACAGACCGCCGTATCTCGGCCGGGGAAAGGGCTAGAGGCTCGCGGGTAGGCTCGTTCGAAAGCTCCCCTCCGGCATAGCGACCGACCCGAAGGGCGAAGGCCCCGGACCCGAGGCGCCCGAGAAACGGCCGTGGGAAAATCCGGGGAGGGACCGCCGTATCTCGGCCGGGGAAAGGGCTAGAGGCTCGCGGGTAGGCTCGTTCGAAAGCCCCCCTCCGGCATAGCGACCGACCCGAAGGGCGAAGGCCCCGGACCCGAGGCGCCCGAGAAACGGCCGTGGGAAAATCCGGGCACAGACCGCCGTATCTCGGCCGGGGAAAGGGCTAGAGGCTCGCGGGTAGGCTCGTTCGAAAGCTCCCCTCCGGCATAGCGACCGACCCGAAGGGCGAAGGCCCCGGACCCGAGGCGCCCGAGAAACGGCCGTGGGAAAATCCGGGCACAGACCGCCGTATCTCGGCCGGGGAAGGGGCTAGAGGCTCGCGGGTAGGCTCGTTCGAAAGGCCCCCTCCGGCGGAGCGACCGACCCAAAGGGCGAAGGCCCCGGACCCGAGGCGCCCGAGATACGGCCGCGGGAATTTCCGCGAGCTTCGACCGGACGTATCTCCGGCGGGCGGGGTCGCACGGACCCGAGGCCGGGCTCGTCGGAAAGCCCCGGGACGGACCTTTCGAACGAGACCGGCCGCGCGTCCGGGCGACCTCCGAGGCGGACGCTAGGGGCGCCGGAGCCCCGGACGAGCGAAAATTCCGCGACCACCCGCCCGTATCTCGGCCCGGGAAAGGGCCAGAGACTCGAGGGAGGGCTCGTTCGAAAGCTCCCCTCCGGCATAGCGACCGACCCGAAGGGCGAAGGCCCCGGACCCGAGGCGCCCGAGAAACGGCCGTGGGAAAATCCCGCGGGGGTAGGCCGTATCTCGGCCCCGGAAAGGGCTAGCGACGCGCGGGTGGGCTCGTTCGAAAGGCCCCCCGCGGAGGAGCCACCCACCCGAAGGGCGAAGGCCCCGGACCCGGGGCGCCGGAGCAGCGCGGTAACGAAATTCGAATTTTCGACCGGAAGTATCTCGGGCCCCCGGGGTCGCACGGACCCGCGGCCGGTCTCGTCGGAAAGCCCCGGGCGAGACCTTTCCGACGAGCCCGGCCCCGAGTCCGTAGGACCTTCCCCGGCCGAGATACGGCGCCCGGCAGTTCATTGGCCGATATCTCGGAAACGGGGCGTCGTAGACGCTCCGTGGTATTGGTGACCTTGACGATGCCGGGTCAGACGAGTCGGCCGCGGGCACGGGCCCGGGGGCGCCGGCCGCCAGAGTCGGGTGGCTCGCGCACTTCCAGGCGGGCCGCTCGCGCACCTCCAGGCACCCCGACCCACTCGCCGAGGCCGACCGAGGTGCGCCGTCCCGGCCGCGGACCGGTCGGGGTCCCCTCTCGAAAGGGCAGTAGTGTGAACAGGTGCCATCGGGTATATAGGGGAAGGGGTCCTCTCGAACCAGGCCTTCGAACCCGCGCGAGCCTAGCCCGGCAAGGCTCACCCTCCCCGGCCACGGGTTCGGCCTCCGTCCCCCTGGAGGTCCGGCACCTCCAGGGTCCCCGACCCTGCCTCCCCTGCCCGAGGGGAGGCCTCCGAGGCGGGCCTGACAGGGCGGCCCTCCCTCCTGGAAGTCCGGTTCCTCCAGGGTCCCCGACCCTGCCTCCCCTGCCCGAGGGGAGGCCTCCGAGGCGGGCCTGACAGGGCGGCCCTCCCTCCTGGAAGTCCGGTTCCTCCAGGGCACACGTCCCTACCTCCGTAGCCCAGAGAGGTGACTCCGAGGCGGGCCTGACAGGGCGGCCCTCCCTCCTGGAAGTCTGGTTCCTCCAGGGCACACGTCCCCACCTCCGTAGCCCAGATGGGTGACTCGATAGCGGGCCTGACAGGGCGGCCCTCCCTCCTGGAAGTCCGGTTCCTCCAGGGCACACGTCCCTGCCTCCTTAGCCCAGAGAGGTGACTCCGAGGCGGGCCTGACAGGGCGGCCCTCCCTCCTGGAAGTCTGGTTCCTCCGGGGCACCCGTCCCTACCTCCGTAGCCCAGATGGGTGACTCGAAAGCGGGCCTGACAGGGCGGCCCTCCCTCCTGGAAGTCCGGTTCCTCCAGGGCACACGTCCCTGCCTCCTTAGCCCAGAGAGGTGACTCCGAGGCGGGCCTGACAGGGCGGCCCTCCCTCCTGGAAGTCTGGTTCCTCCGGGGCACACGTCCCTACCTCCGTAGCCCAGATGGGTGACTCGAAAGCGGGCCTGACAGGGCGGCCCTCCCTCCTGGAAGTCCGGTTCCTCCAGGGCACACGTCCCTGCCTCCTTAGCCCAGAGAGGTGACTCCGAGGCGGGCCTGACAGGGCGGCCCTCCCTCCTGGAAGTCTGGTTCCTCCAGGGCACACGTCCCTACCTCCGTAGCCCAGATGGGTGACTCGAAAGCGGGCCTGACAGGGCGGCCCTCCCTCCTGGAAGTCCGGTTCATCCAGGGCACACGTCCCTGCCTCCTTAGCCCAGAGAGGTGACTCCGAGGCGGGCCTGACAGGGCGGCCCTCCCTCCTGGAAGTCTGGTTCCTCCAGGGCACACGTCCCTACCTCCGTAGCCCAGATGGGTGACTCGAAAGCGGGCCTGACAGGGCGGCCCTCCCTCCTGGAAGTCCGGTTCATCCAGGGCACACGTCCCTGCCTCCTTAGCCCAGAGAGGTGACTCCGAGGCGGGCCTGACAGGGCGGCCCTCCCTCCTGGAAGTCTGGTTCCTCCAGGGCACACGTCCCTGCCTCCTTAGCCCAGAGAGGTGACTCCGAGGCGGGCCTGACAGGGCGGCCCTCCCTCCTGGAAGTCTGGTTCCTCCAGGGCACACGTCCCTACCTCCGTAGCCCGGATGGGTGACTCGAAAGCGGGCCTGACAGGGCGGCCCTCCCTCCTGGAAGTCCGGTTCATCCAGGGCACACGTCCCTACCTCCGTAGCCCAGATGGGTGACTCGAAAGCGGGCCTGACAGGGCGGCCCTCCCTCCTGGAAGTCTGGTTCCTCCAGGGCACACGTCCCTGCCTCCTTAGCCCAGAGAGGTGACTCCGAGGCGGGCCTGACAGGGCGGCCCTCCCTCCTGGAAGTCTGGTTCCTCCAGGGCACACGTCCCTGCCTCCTTAGCCCAGAGAGGTGACTCCGAGGCGGGCCTGACAGGGCGGCCCTCCCTCCTGGAAGTCTGGTTCCTCCAGGGCACCCGTCCCCACCTCCGTAGCCCAGATGGGTGACTCGAAAGCGGGCCTGACAGGGCGGCCCTCCCTCCTGGAAGTCTGGTTCCTCCAGGGCACACGTCCCTGCCTCCTTAGCCCAGAGAGGTGACTCCGAGGCGGGCCTGACAGGGCGGCCCTCCCTCCTGGAAGTCTGGTTCCTCCAGGGCACCCGTCCCCACCTCCGTAGCCCAGATGGGTGACTCGAAAGCGGGCCTGACAGGGCGGCCCTCCCTCCTGGAAGTCTGGTTCCTCCAGGGCACACGTCCCTGCCTCCTTAGCCCAGAGAGGTGACTCCGAGGCGGGCCTGACAGGGCGGCCCTCCCTCCTGGAAGTCCGGTTCCTCCGGGGCACACGTCCCTACCTCCGTAGCCCAGATGGGTGACTCGAAAGCGGGCCTGACAGGGCGGCCCTCCCTCCTGGAAGTCTGGTTCCTCCAGGGCACCCGTCCCTACCTCCGTAGCCCAGATGGGTGACTCGAAAGCGGGCCTGACAGGGCGGCCCTCCCTCCTGGAAGTCTGGTTCCTCCAGGGCACCCGTCCCTACCTCCGTAGCCCAGATGGGTGACTCGAAAGCGGGCCTGACAGGGCGGCCCTCCCTCCTGGAAGTCTGGTTCTTCCAGGGCACACGTCCCTACCTCCGTAGCCCAGATGGGTGACTCGAAAGCGGACGCGGGAGGGTGTACGTGGCGCACCCCCAGGCCGAAGAGAGGTCTCGTGAGCGGACGCGAGGGTGTACGACAGAAGGCCTGGAAGTCTCTGACTTCCAGGGTCACCGACCCTACCTCATGAGCCCGAAGAGGTGACTCGAATGCGGACGCGGGGGTGTACGTGGCGCACCCCCAGGCCGAAGAGAGGTCTCGTGAGCGGACACGAGAAGTACGACAGAGGGCCTGGAAGCAAAAGCGGGTGACTCGTGCACTTCCAGAAAAGGCAAAAGCGGGTGACTCGTGCACTTCCATAAAGCCGAAACGAGGTCTCGTGAGCGGACACGAGAAGTACGACAGAGGGCCTGGAGGTAAAAGCGGGTGACTCGTGCACTTCCAGGGTCTCCGACCTTACGGCGCCTTCCGACGCGGGCGCCTCCTCCCGGACGAGCCACGGGAAGGGCCCCTTCTCTCAAGGGGCGGTCGTTTGAACAGGTGCCATCGGGTATATAGGGATGGGTTGCTTCGAAAGTGGACCTCCAGCGTCCTCCCTCCCTGCGGCAGATCCCAAGAAAGGTCTGTGCGCGTCGGTGTGCGATGAACGAAAAACCGTTAAAAGAACTGGAACGGTTGGAACGGACGAAGGGCGTCTGATGTGAGGCAGCGCCCCGGGCGAGTGTCGAAAGACGGGTAACCCATATCCGCATGCCGCCTAGGCGGAAAGATCCGGCCTGGATCATATCAAGGCTAATGCCTAAAAACTAAAGCTACCTTGGGTGATGGAACTCGGCTACGGCCGCAAAACGATCCGCCCTGGATCATCAAGGCTAATGCCTAAAAACTAAAGCTACCTTGGGTGATGGAACTCGGCTACGGCCAGCAAAACGATCCGCCCTGGATCAAGGCTACGGCCTAAAAACGGCAAAAAAAGATCCAAAAGTCCCTGGATCAAGGCGCTTCGGCTTAAAACCTGTGAAAAGATCCGCCCTGATCAAGGCTACGGCCTTAAAGCTGCTCAAAAGATCCGCCCTGGATCAAGGCTACGGCCTTAAAACTGCTAAAAAGATCCTAAAGTCTCTGGATCTAGGCTACGGCCTCAAAGACACACGTGTTGTGAGATAAGATCCGCCCTGGATCTCCAGGCTACGGCCTCAAAGGTTCGACCCGACCATATATGCTCAGACACGGGCGAACACAAAAGCGTAACAACCCATGTTGGAACCGTCGAAGGATCTCGGCGTCGGCCGTAAAACGGAAACCCCCCGGTCGTCGGTACGCGTGTGGCGGTCGAGGGCCCCCGGCCGCCGGTCGGGCGGGCGCGTGGATAGGTCTCCCGAGCGGTCAAGGAGTCCCGGAAGCCGGTCGGGCGAGCGGCCGGCCCCGGGGCACCCTACCCTCTCGGGCGCACCGACCCCACGCGTTTCGTCTCGGTCGGCGTCCGGGGTTCCGAGACACCCTTATGTATCTGTGTGACAGACGGAGTGGCACACCGTCTGCGGCGGGACAGGGCCGCCGACCGCGATGGAAGTCGAGTGAGGCGGCTTCCGGGGTCCAAGACCCTACAGACAGACGGAGTGGCGACCCGTCTGCGGCGGGCCAGGGCCGCCGACCGCGATGGAAGTCGAGTGGGGCGGCTTCCAGGGTCCAAGACCCTACAGACAGACGGAGTGGCGACCCGTCTGCGGCGGGCCAGGGCCGCCGACCGCGATGGAAGTCGAGTGGGGCGGCTTCCAGGGTCCAAGAC
>NW_027394095.1:60000-63998 GCF_030506205.2 Paramisgurnus dabryanus | reverse complement strand
CCGAGATATCGGCCAATGAACTGCCGGGCGCCGTATCTCGGCCGGGGAAGGTCCTACGGACTCGGGGCCGGGCTCGTCGGAAAGGTCTCGCCCGGGGCTTTCCGACGAGACCGGCCGCGGGTCCGTGCGACCCCGGGGGCCCGAGATACTTCCGGTCGAAAATTCGAATTTCGTTACCGCGCTGCTCCGGCGCCCCGGGTCCGGGGCCTTCGCCCTTCGGGTGGGTGGCTCCTCCGCGGGGGGCCTTTCGAACGAGCCCACCCGCGCGTCGCTAGCCCTTTCCGGGGCCGAGATACGGCCTACCCCCGCGGGATTTTCCCACGGCCGTTTCTCGGGCGCCTCGGGTCCGGGGCCTTCGCCCTTCGGGTCGGTCGCTATGCCGGAGGGGAGCTTTCGAACGAGCCCTCCCTCGAGTCTCTGGCCCTTTCCCGGGCCGAGATACGGGCGGGTGGTCGCGGAATTTTCGCTCGTCCGGGGCTCCGGCGCCCCTAGCGTCCGCCTCGGAGGTCGCCCGGACGCGCGGACCGGTCTCGTTCGAAAGGTCCGTCCCGGGGCTTTCCGACGAGCCCGGCCTCGGGTCCGTGCGACCCCGCCCGCCGGAGATACGTCCGGTCGAAGCTCGCGGAAATTCCCGCGGCCGTATCTCGGGCGCCTCGGGTCCGGGGCCTTCGCCCTTTGGGTCGGTCGCTCCGCCGGAGGGGGCCTTTCGAACGAGCCTACCCGCGAGCCTCTAGCCCCTTCCCCGGCCGAGATACGGCGGTCTGTGCCCGGATTTTCCCACGGCCGTTTCTCGGGCGCCTCGGGTCCGGGGCCTTCGCCCTTCGGGTCGGTCGCTATGCCGGAGGGGAGCTTTCGAACGAGCCTACCCGCGAGCCTCTAGCCCTTTCCCCGGCCGAGATACGGCGGTCTGTGCCCGGATTTTCCCACGGCCGTTTCTCGGGCGCCTCGGGTCCGGGGCCTTCGCCCTTCGGGTCGGTCGCTATGCCGGAGGGGGGCTTTCGAACGAGCCTACCCGCGAGCCTCTAGCCCTTTCCCCGGCCGAGATACGGCGGTCCCTCCCCGGATTTTCCCACGGCCGTTTCTCGGGCGCCTCGGGTCCGGGGCCTTCGCCCTTCGGGTCGGTCGCTATGCCGGAGGGGAGCTTTCGAACGAGCCTACCCGCGAGCCTCTAGCCCTTTCCCCGGCCGAGATACGGCGGTCTGTGCCCGGATTTTTCCCACGGCCGTTTCTCGGGCGCCTCGGGTCCGGGGCCTTCGCCCTTCGGGTCGGTCGCTATGCCGGAGGGGGGCTTTCGAACGAGCCTACCCGCGAGCCTCTAGCCCTTTCCCCGGCCGAGATACGGCGGTCCCTCCCCGGATTTTCCCACGGCCGTTTCTCGGGCGCCTCGGGTCCGGGGCCTTCGCCCTTCGGGTCGGTCGCTATGCCGGAGGGGAGCTTTCGAACGAGCCTACCCGCGAGCCTCTAGCCCTTTCCCCGGCCGAGATACGGCGGTCTGTGCCCGGATTTTCCCACGGCCGTTTCTCGGGCGCCTCGGGTCCGGGGCCTTCGCCCTTCGGGTCGGTCGCTATGCCGGAGGGGGGCTTTCGAACGAGCCTACCCGCGAGCCTCTAGCCCTTTCCCCGGCCGAGATACGGCGGTCCCTCCCCGGATTTTCCCACGGCCGCAGCACGGGCGCCTTTGCTCGGATCGACTCGCCCTTTGGGTCGGTCGCTCCACGCGAGGGGACCTTTCGAACGAGCCTACCCGCGAGCCTCTAGCCCTTTCCCCGGCCGAGATACGGCGGGTCCCTCCCCGGATTTTCCCACGGCCGCAGCTCGGGCGCCCTTGCTCGGATCGACTCGCCCTTCGGGTCGGTTGCTCTACCGGAGCGGCCCTATCCAACGAGCCAACCCGCTTCTCTCTAACCCTAAGCCCGGCCGAGATACGGCGGTCCCTCCGCGGATTTTCCCACGGCCGCAGCTCGGGCGCCTTTGCTCGGATCGACTCGCCCTTTGGGTCGGTTGCTCTACCGGAGCGGCCCTATCCAACGAGCCAACCCTCGTCTCTCTAACCCTAAGCCCGGCCGAGATACGGCGGTCCCTCCGCGGATTTTCCCACGGCCGCAGCTCGGGCGCCTTTGCTCGGATGAACTCGCCCTTTGGGTCGGTTGCTCTACCCGAGCGGACCTTTCCAACGAGCCAACCCTCGTCTCTCTAACCCCAAGCCCGGCCGAGATACGGGGGTACCACCGCCTGACCTTTAAACGGCCGTAACTCGGGCGCCTTTGCTCGGATCGACTCGCCCTTTGGGTCGGTTGCTCTACCGGAGCGGCCCTATCCAACGAGCCAACCCTCGTCTCTCTAACCCTAAGCCCGGCCGAGATACGGGGTACCACCGCCTGACCTTTAAACGGCCGTAACTCGGGCGCCTTTGCTCGGATCGACTCGCCCTTTGGGTCGGTTGCTCCACCCGAGGGGACCTTTCCAACGAGCCAACCCTCGTCTCTCTAACCCTAAGCCCGGCCGAGATACGGGGGTACCACCGCCTGACCTTTAAACGGCCGTAACTCGGGCGCATTTGCTCGGATCGACTCGCCCTTTGGGTCGGTTGCTCCACCCGAGGGGACCTTTCCAACGAGCCAACCCTCGTCTCTCTAACCCTAAGCCCGGCCGAGATACGGGGGTACCACCGCCTGACCTTTAAACGGCCGTAACTCGGGCGCATTTGCTCGGATCGACTCGCCCTTTGGGTCGGTTGCTCTACCCGAGGGGACCTTTCGAACGAGCCTACCCGCTTCTCCCTAACCCCAAGCCCGGCCGAGATACGGCGGTCCCTCCGCGGATTTTCCCACGGCCGCAGCTCGGACGCCCTTGCTCGGATCGACTCGCCCTTTGGGTCGGTTGCTCTACCGGAGCGGCCCTTTCCAACGAGCCAACCCTCGTCTCTCTAACCCTAAGCCCGGCCGAGATACGGGGCACCACCGCCTGACCTTTAAACGCCCGTAGCTCCGGCGCACAAAGTCCCAGGACTTCGCCCTTTGGGTCGGTTGCTCCACCGGAGGGGACCTTTCCAACGAGCCAACCCTCGTCTCTCTAACCCTAAGCCCGGCCGAGATACGGGGGTACCACCGCCTGACCTTTAAACGGCCGTAACTCGGGCGCCTTTGCTCGGATCGACTCGCCCTTTGGGTCGGTTGCTCCACCCGAGGGGACCTTTCGAACGAGCCTACCCGCTTCTCCCTAACCCCAAGCCCGGCCGAGATACGGCGGTCCCTCCGCGGATTTTCCCACGGCCGCAGCTCGGACGCCCTTGCTCGGATCGACTCGCCCTTTGGGTCGGTTGCTCTACCGGAGCGGCCCTTTCCAACGAGCCAACCCTCGTCTCTCTAACCCTAAGCCCGGCCGAGATACGGGGCACCACCGCCTGACCTTTAAACGCCCGTAGCTCCGGCGCACAAAGTCCCAGGACTTCGCCCTTTGGGTCGGTTGCTCCACCGGAGGGGACCTTTCCAACGAGCCAACCCGCGTCTCTCTAACCCCAAGCCCGGCCGAGATACGGGGCACCACCGCCTGACCTTTAAACGCCCGTAGCTCGGGCGCCTTGGGTCGGATCGACTCGTCCCTTGGGTCGGTTGCTCTACCGGAGCGGACCTATCCAACGAGCCAACCCGCGCCTCTCTAACCCTAAGCCCGGCCGAGATACGGAGTACCACCCCTTGATATTCCCACGGCCGTAGCTCCGGAGCCCTTTGCCGCAGCCCTTCGGGACACCCACCCTCGGACGCCCCGCGGAGGGACCTTTCCAACGAGCCAACCCTCGCCTCTCTAACCCTTTCCCCGGCCGAGATACGGGGTACCACCCCTTGATATTCCCACGGCCGTAGCTCCGGAGCCCTTCGCCGCAGCCCTTCGGGACACCCACCATCGGACGCCCCGCGGAGGGACCTTTCCAACGAGCCAACCCTCGCCTCTCTAACCCTTTCCCCGGCCGAGATACGACCCCGAGAACCGTGGCACCTC
>NW_027394095.1:42500-52500 GCF_030506205.2 Paramisgurnus dabryanus | reverse complement strand
TCGCCGCCGCGGGGGCGCGCGATCGGCTCGAGGTTATCCTGAGTCACCAAAGCGGCCGGGGCGCGCCCGGAGACGCGTCCCGGATGGGTTTTGGGTCTGATAAATGCACGCGTCCCCGGCCCTCGCGGGCCGGGTCGGCGCTCGTTTGCATGTATTAGCTCTGGAATTGCCACAGTTATCCAAGTACGGGTGGAGCGATCAAAGGAACCATAACTGATTTAATGAGCCATTCGCAGTTTCACTGTACCGGCCGTGTGCACTTAGACCTGCATGGCTTAATCTTTGAGACAAGCATATGTTACTGGCAGGATCAACCAGGTAGTAGCCGTAGGAGAGCCTCGCTCTGACCCGGGGTTCACGCGGCGCGGGTCCCGGTTTCCACCCCCCGGGGGGAGTGGGACCGGGGCCACTCTCGTGTGGCTCTCCCCTCTCGTAGGCTGAGGGGCGGCCGGGTGGGCCGTAACCGAGGAAAGGTGCGTTTCGCGGGGCCGGGTGGCCGCGACGGGCCGGGGGCGTCTCCGCCCTCGGTCGCCGAGGCCCTCGCCGGCCGCCGGTGGCGGACCTTCGCGTCTGACGGACCGTCTGAGTCTCCCGCGGAAAGGGTCGGGCGGGCTCCGGAGAGCCCCCCTGGAGGCGAGAGCGCCGGGTCGGGGAGGAACCGACCGCCCATGGCGGCCGACGCGCTAACGTCGGCCGGGCGGAGGCCTGCCCCAGGCGCAGTTCGATTTCCAGAATCTCAGGGCCATGACACACAAAGCGTATCCGGGCGTCACCCCGTAACGGGTCATTAAGGCTGAGACGTGGGCGGCCCTGTCCCGCCCGGGGTTTCGTTTAGCGGCCGACGCCGGTTCGTTTTGCGGCCGAACGACGCCGGTTCGTTTAGCGGCCGAACGAAGCCGGCTCGTTTAACGGCCGAGGCCAGCCGGGTTCGTCCCTTCCTTGGATGATTTACCATTCGTAATAAGAATCGTCACTACCTCAGTGCAGAGGGACTTTTTCGAGGCATTTGTGTCCGCTCGAGAGGCCTCTCGCTGGGCTCGAGAGGTCCTGGGATCCGGTAGCCTATCACCTTGGAGAGTCAGCGAGGTGCTCTTCCCTATATACCCGATGGCACCTGTTCGGGCCACCGTCCCCTGCTGGACGGGGCCCGGCTCTGTACCGCCCCAGACAGAGCGCCTTCGTCGGTCACGAAGGCAGGGTCGTGGACCCTGGAAGCGCACGAGCCACCCGACTCGGCTTCCATAGCGGCTGGCGGCCCTGGCCCGCCCGAGACGAAGCGCCTTCGTCGGTCAGACAGATAGGGTCGAGGACCCTGGAAGTGCGAGAGCCACCCGACTCGACTTCCACGGCGGCCCGGAGGCCGGGCCCGTCCCCGTCCGTGCCCGGGGACGGGGCACCTTCGTCGGTCAAACGCGTTGGTCTTGGACCCTGGAAGTGCACGAGCCACCCGACTCGACTTCCATAGCGGTCGGCGGCCCCGTACCGCCCCAGACAGAGCACCTTCGTCGGTCACGAAGAGAGGGTCTTGGACCCTGGAAGTGCACGAGCCACCCGACTCGACTTCCATAGCGGTCGGCGGCCCTGTCCCGCCCCAGACGATGCACCTTCGTCTGTCACACAGATAGGGTCTTGGACCCTGGAAGCCGTCCCCCTCGACTTCCGTAACGGTCGGCGGCCCTGTCCCGCCGCAGACGGGTCACCACTCCGTCTGTCTGTAGGGTCTTGGACCCTGGAAGCCGCCCCACTCGACTTCCATCGCGGTCGGCGGCCCTGGCCCGCCGCAGACGGGTCGCCACTCCGTCTGTCTGTAGGGTCTTGGACCCTGGAAGCCGCCCCACTCGACTTCCATCGCGGTCGGCGGCCCTGGCCCGCCGCAGACGGGTCGCCACTCCGTCTGTCTGTAGGGTCTTGGACCCCGGAAGCCGCCTCACTCGACTTCCATCGCGGTCGGCGGCCCTGTCCCGCCGCAGACGGTGTGCCACTCCGTCTGTCACACAGATACATAAGGGTGTCTCGGAACCCCGGACGCCGACCGAGACGAAACGCGTGGGGTCGGTGCGCCCGAGAGGGTAGGGTGCCCCGGGGCCGGCCGCTCGCCCGACCGGCTTCCGGGACTCCTTGACCGCTCGGGAGACCTATCCACGCGCCCGCCCGACCGGCGGCCGGGGGCCCTCGACCGCCACACGCGTACCGACGACCGGGGGGTTTCCGTTTTACGGCCGACGCCGAGATCCTTCGACGGTTCCAACATGGGTTGTTACGCTTTTGTGTTCGCCCGTGTCTGAGCATATATGGTCGGGTCGAACCTTTGAGGCCGTAGCCTGGAGATCCAGGGCGGATCTTATCTCACAACACGTGTGTCTTTGAGGCCGTAGCCTAGATCCAGAGACTTTAGGATCTTTTTAGCAGTTTTAAGGCCGTAGCCTTGATCCAGGGCGGATCTTTTGAGCAGCTTTAAGGCCGTAGCCTTGATCCAGGGCGGATCTTTTCACAGGTTTTAAGCCGAAGCGCCTTGATCCAGGGACTTTTGGATCTTTTTTTGCCGTTTTTAGGCCGTAGCCTTGATCCAGGGCGGATCGTTTTGCGGCCGTAGCCGAGTTCCATCACCCAAGGTAGCTTTAGTTTTTAGGCATTAGCCTTGATGATCCAGGGCGGATCGTTTTGCGGCCGTAGCCGAGTTCCATCACCCAAGGTAGCTTTAGTTTTTAGGCATTAGCCTTGATATGATCCAGGCCGGATCTTTCCGCCTAGGCGGCATGCGGATATGGGTTACCCGTCTTTCGACACTCGCCCGGGGCGCTGCCTCACATCAGACGCCCTTCGTCCGTTCCAACCGTTCCAGTTCTTTTAACGGTTTTTCGTTCATCGCACACCGACGCGCACAGACCTTTCTTGGGATCTGCCGCAGGGAGGGAGGACGCTGGAGGTCCACTTTCGAAGCAACCCATCCCTATATACCCGATGGCACCTGTTCAAACGACCGCCCCTTGAGAGAAGGGGCCCTTCCCGTGGCTCGTCCGGGAGGAGGCGCCCGCGTCGGAAGGCGCCGTAAGGTCGGAGACCCTGGAAGTGCACGAGTCACCCGCTTTTACCTCCAGGCCCTCTGTCGTACTTCTCGTGTCCGCTCACGAGACCTCGTTTCGGCTTTATGGAAGTGCACGAGTCACCCGCTTTTGCCTTTTCTGGAAGTGCACGAGTCACCCGCTTTTGCTTCCAGGCCCTCTGTCGTACTTCTCGTGTCCGCTCACGAGACCTCTCTTCGGCCTGGGGGTGCGCCACGTACACCCCCGCGTCCGCATTCGAGTCACCTCTTCGGGCTCATGAGGTAGGGTCGGTGACCCTGGAAGTCAGAGACTTCCAGGCCTTCTGTCGTACACCCTCGCGTCCGCTCACGAGACCTCTCTTCGGCCTGGGGGTGCGCCACGTACACCCTCCCGCGTCCGCTTTCGAGTCACCCATCTGGGCTACGGAGGTAGGGACGTGTGCCCTGGAAGAACCAGACTTCCAGGAGGGAGGGCCGCCCTGTCAGGCCCGCTTTCGAGTCACCCATCTGGGCTACGGAGGTAGGGACGGGTGCCCTGGAGGAACCAGACTTCCAGGAGGGAGGGCCGCCCTGTCAGGCCCGCTTTCGAGTCACCCATCTGGGCTACGGAGGTAGGGACGGGTGCCCTGGAGGAACCAGACTTCCAGGAGGGAGGGCCGCCCTGTCAGGCCCGCTTTCGAGTCACCCATCTGGGCTACGGAGGTAGGGACGTGTGCCCCGGAGGAACCGGACTTCCAGGAGGGAGGGCCGCCCTGTCAGGCCCGCCTCGGAGTCACCTCTCTGGGCTAAGGAGGCAGGGACGTGTGCCCTGGAGGAACCAGACTTCCAGGAGGGAGGGCCGCCCTGTCAGGCCCGCTTTCGAGTCACCCATCTGGGCTACGGAGGTGGGGACGGGTGCCCTGGAGGAACCAGACTTCCAGGAGGGAGGGCCGCCCTGTCAGGCCCGCCTCGGAGTCACCTCTCTGGGCTAAGGAGGCAGGGACGTGTGCCCTGGAGGAACCAGACTTCCAGGAGGGAGGGCCGCCCTGTCAGGCCCGCTTTCGAGTCACCCATCTGGGCTACGGAGGTGGGGACGGGTGCCCTGGAGGAACCAGACTTCCAGGAGGGAGGGCCGCCCTGTCAGGCCCGCCTCGGAGTCACCTCTCTGGGCTAAGGAGGCAGGGACGTGTGCCCTGGAGGAACCAGACTTCCAGGAGGGAGGGCCGCCCTGTCAGGCCCGCCTCGGAGTCACCTCTCTGGGCTAAGGAGGCAGGGACGTGTGCCCTGGAGGAACCAGACTTCCAGGAGGGAGGGCCGCCCTGTCAGGCCCGCTTTCGAGTCACCCATCTGGGCTACGGAGGTAGGGACGTGTGCCCTGGATGAACCGGACTTCCAGGAGGGAGGGCCGCCCTGTCAGGCCCGCTTTCGAGTCACCCATCCGGGCTACGGAGGTAGGGACGTGTGCCCTGGAGGAACCAGACTTCCAGGAGGGAGGGCCGCCCTGTCAGGCCCGCCTCGGAGTCACCTCTCTGGGCTAAGGAGGCAGGGACGTGTGCCCTGGAGGAACCAGACTTCCAGGAGGGAGGGCCGCCCTGTCAGGCCCGCCTCGGAGTCACCTCTCTGGGCTAAGGAGGCAGGGACGTGTGCCCTGGATGAACCGGACTTCCAGGAGGGAGGGCCGCCCTGTCAGGCCCGCTTTCGAGTCACCCATCTGGGCTACGGAGGTAGGGACGTGTGCCCTGGAGGAACCAGACTTCCAGGAGGGAGGGCCGCCCTGTCAGGCCCGCCTCGGAGTCACCTCTCTGGGCTAAGGAGGCAGGGACGTGTGCCCTGGATGAACCGGACTTCCAGGAGGGAGGGCCGCCCTGTCAGGCCCGCTTTCGAGTCACCCATCTGGGCTACGGAGGTAGGGACGTGTGCCCTGGAGGAACCAGACTTCCAGGAGGGAGGGCCGCCCTGTCAGGCCCGCCTCGGAGTCACCTCTCTGGGCTAAGGAGGCAGGGACGTGTGCCCTGGAGGAACCGGACTTCCAGGAGGGAGGGCCGCCCTGTCAGGCCCGCTTTCGAGTCACCCATCTGGGCTACGGAGGTAGGGACGTGTGCCCCGGAGGAACCAGACTTCCAGGAGGGAGGGCCGCCCTGTCAGGCCCGCCTCGGAGTCACCTCTCTGGGCTAAGGAGGCAGGGACGTGTGCCCTGGAGGAACCGGACTTCCAGGAGGGAGGGCCGCCCTGTCAGGCCCGCTTTCGAGTCACCCATCTGGGCTACGGAGGTAGGGACGGGTGCCCCGGAGGAACCAGACTTCCAGGAGGGAGGGCCGCCCTGTCAGGCCCGCCTCGGAGTCACCTCTCTGGGCTAAGGAGGCTAGGGACGTGTGCCCTGGAGGAACCGGACTTCCAGGAGGGAGGGCCGCCCTGTCAGGCCCGCTATCGAGTCACCCATCTGGGCTACGGAGGTGGGGACGTGTGCCCTGGAGGAACCAGACTTCCAGGAGGGAGGGCCGCCCTGTCAGGCCCGCCTCGGAGTCACCTCTCTGGGCTACGGAGGTAGGGACGTGTGCCCTGGAGGAACCGGACTTCCAGGAGGGAGGGCCGCCCTGTCAGGCCCGCCTCGGAGGCCTCCCCTCGGGCAGGGGAGGCAGGGTCGGGGACCCTGGAGGAACCGGACTTCCAGGAGGGAGGGCCGCCCTGTCAGGCCCGCCTCGGAGGCCTCCCCTCGGGCAGGGGAGGCAGGGTCGGGGACCCTGGAGGTGCCGGACCTCCAGGGGGACGGAGGCCGAACCCGTGGCCGGGGAGGGTGAGCCTTGCCGGGCTAGGCTCGCGCGGGTTCGAAGGCCTGGTTCGAGAGGACCCCTTCCCCTATATACCCGATGGCACCTGTTCACACTACTGCCCTTTCGAGAGGGGACCCCGACCGGTCCGCGGCCGGGACGGCGCACCTCGGTCGGCCTCGGCGAGTGGGTCGGGGTGCCTGGAGGTGCGCGAGCGGCCCGCCTGGAAGTGCGCGAGCCACCCGACTCTGGCGGCCGGCGCCCCCGGGCCCGTGCCCGCGGCCGACTCGTCTGACCCGGCATCGTCAAGGTCACCAATACCACGGAGCGTCTACGACGCCCCGTTTCCGAGATATCGGCCAATGAACTGCCGGGCGCCGTATCTCGGCCGGGGAAGGTCCTACGGACTCGGGGCCGGGCTCGTCGGAAAGGTCTCGCCCGGGGCTTTCCGACGAGACCGGCCGCGGGTCCGTGCGACCCCGGGGGCCCGAGATACTTCCGGTCGAAAATTCGAATTTCGTTACCGCGCTGCTCCGGCGCCCCGGGTCCGGGGCCTTCGCCCTTCGGGTGGGTGGCTCCTCCGCGGGGGGCCTTTCGAACGAGCCCACCCGCGCGTCGCTAGCCCTTTCCGGGGCCGAGATACGGCCTACCCCCGCGGGATTTTCCCACGGCCGTTTCTCGGGCGCCTCGGGTCCGGGGCCTTCGCCCTTCGGGTCGGTCGCTATGCCGGAGGGGAGCTTTCGAACGAGCCCTCCCTCGAGTCTCTGGCCCTTTCCCGGGCCGAGATACGGGCGGGTGGTCGCGGAATTTTCGCTCGTCCGGGGCTCCGGCGCCCCTAGCGTCCGCCTCGGAGGTCGCCCGGACGCGCGGCCGGTCTCGTTCGAAAGGTCCGTCCCGGGGCTTTCCGACGAGCCCGGCCTCGGGTCCGTGCGACCCCGCCCGCCGGAGATACGTCCGGTCGAAGCTCGCGGAAATTCCCGCGGCCGTATCTCGGGCGCCTCGGGTCCGGGGCCTTCGCCCTTTGGGTCGGTCGCTCCGCCGGAGGGGGCCTTTCGAACGAGCCTACCCGCGAGCCTCTAGCCCCTTCCCCGGCCGAGATACGGCGGTCTGTGCCCGGATTTTCCCACGGCCGTTTCTCGGGCGCCTCGGGTCCGGGGCCTTCGCCCTTCGGGTCGGTCGCTATGCCGGAGGGGAGCTTTCGAACGAGCCTACCCGCGAGCCTCTAGCCCTTTCCCCGGCCGAGATACGGCGGTCTGTGCCCGGATTTTCCCACGGCCGTTTCTCGGGCGCCTCGGGTCCGGGGCCTTCGCCCTTCGGGTCGGTCGCTATGCCGGAGGGGGGCTTTCGAACGAGCCTACCCGCGAGCCTCTAGCCCTTTCCCCGGCCGAGATACGGCGGTCCCTCCCCGGATTTTCCCACGGCCGTTTCTCGGGCGCCTCGGGTCCGGGGCCTTCGCCCTTCGGGTCGGTCGCTATGCCGGAGGGGAGCTTTCGAACGAGCCTACCCGCGAGCCTCTAGCCCTTTCCCCGGCCGAGATACGGCGGTCTGTGCCCGGATTTTCCCACGGCCGTTTCTCGGGCGCCTCGGGTCCGGGGCCTTCGCCCTTCGGGTCGGTCGCTATGCCGGAGGGGGGCTTTCGAACGAGCCTACCCGCGAGCCTCTAGCCCTTTCCCCGGCCGAGATACGGCGGTCCCTCCCCGGATTTTCCCACGGCCGTTTCTCGGGCGCCTCGGGTCCGGGGCCTTCGCCCTTCGGGTCGGTCGCTATGCCGGAGGGGAGCTTTCGAACGAGCCTACCCGCGAGCCTCTAGCCCTTTCCCCGGCCGAGATACGGCGGTCTGTGCCCGGATTTTCCCACGGCCGTTTCTCGGGCGCCTCGGGTCCGGGGCCTTCGCCCTTCGGGTCGGTCGCTATGCCGGAGGGGGGCTTTCGAACGAGCCTACCCGCGAGCCTCTAGCCCTTTCCCCGGCCGAGATACGGCGGTCCCTCCCCGGATTTTCCCACGGCCGCAGCACGGGCGCCTTTGCTCGGATCGACTCGCCCTTTGGGTCGGTCGCTCCACGCGAGGGGACCTTTCGAACGAGCCTACCCGCGAGCCTCTAGCCCTTTCCCCGGCCGAGATACGGCGGTCCCTCCCCGGATTTTCCCACGGCCGCAGCTCGGGCGCCCTTGCTCGGATCGACTCGCCCTTCGGGTCGGTTGCTCTACCGGAGCGGCCCTATCCAACGAGCCAACCCGCTTCTCTCTAACCCTAAGCCCGGCCGAGATACGGCGGTCCCTCCGCGGATTTTCCCACGGCCGCAGCTCGGGCGCCTTTGCTCGGATCGACTCGCCCTTTGGGTCGGTTGCTCTACCGGAGCGGCCCTATCCAACGAGCCAACCCTCGTCTCTCTAACCCTAAGCCCGGCCGAGATACGGCGGTCCCTCCGCGGATTTTCCCACGGCCGCAGCTCGGGCGCCTTTGCTCGGATGAACTCGCCCTTTGGGTCGGTTGCTCTACCCGAGCGGACCTTTCCAACGAGCCAACCCTCGTCTCTCTAACCCCAAGCCCGGCCGAGATACGGGGTACCACCGCCTGACCTTTAAACGGCCGTAACTCGGGCGCCTTTGCTCGGATCGACTCGCCCTTTGGGTCGGTTGCTCTACCGGAGCGGCCCTATCCAACGAGCCAACCCTCGTCTCTCTAACCCTAAGCCCGGCCGAGATACGGGGGTACCACCGCCTGACCTTTAAACGGCCGTAACTCGGGCGCCTTTGCTCGGATCGACTCGCCCTTTGGGTCGGTTGCTCCACCCGAGGGGACCTTTCCAACGAGCCAACCCTCGTCTCTCTAACCCTAAGCCCGGCCGAGATACGGGGTACCACCGCCTGACCTTTAAACGGCCGTAACTCGGGCGCATTTGCTCGGATCGACTCGCCCTTTGGGTCGGTTGCTCCACCCGAGGGGACCTTTCCAACGAGCCAACCCTCGTCTCTCTAACCCTAAGCCCGGCCGAGATACGGGGTACCACCGCCTGACCTTTAAACGGCCGTAACTCGGGCGCATTTGCTCGGATCGACTCGCCCTTTGGGTCGGTTGCTCTACCCGAGGGGACCTTTCGAACGAGCCTACCCGCTTCTCCCTAACCCCAAGCCCGGCCGAGATACGGCGGTCCCTCCGCGGATTTTCCCACGGCCGCAGCTCGGACGCCCTTGCTCGGATCGACTCGCCCTTTGGGTCGGTTGCTCTACCGGAGCGGCCCTTTCCAACGAGCCAACCCTCGTCTCTCTAACCCTAAGCCCGGCCGAGATACGGGGCACCACCGCCTGACCTTTAAACGCCCGTAGCTCCGGCGCACAAAGTCCCAGGACTTCGCCCTTTGGGTCGGTTGCTCCACCGGAGGGGACCTTTCCAACGAGCCAACCCTCGTCTCTCTAACCCTAAGCCCGGCCGAGATACGGGGTACCACCGCCTGACCTTTAAACGGCCGTAACTCGGGCGCCTTTGCTCGGATCGACTCGCCCTTTGGGTCGGTTGCTCCACCCGAGGGGACCTTTCGAACGAGCCTACCCGCTTCTCCCTAACCCCAAGCCCGGCCGAGATACGGCGGTCCCTCCGCGGATTTTCCCACGGCCGCAGCTCGGACGCCCTTGCTCGGATCGACTCGCCCTTTGGGTCGGTTGCTCTACCGGAGCGGCCCTTTCCAACGAGCCAACCCTCGTCTCTCTAACCCTAAGCCCGGCCGAGATACGGGGCACCACCGCCTGACCTTTAAACGCCCGTAGCTCCGGCGCACAAAGTCCCAGGACTTCGCCCTTTGGGTCGGTTGCTCCACCGGAGGGGACCTTTCCAACGAGCCAACCCGCGTCTCTCTAACCCCAAGCCCGGCCGAGATACGGGGCACCACCGCCTGACCTTTAAACGCCCGTAGCTCGGGCGCCTTGGGTCGGATCGACTCGTCCCTTGGGTCGGTTGCTCTACCGGAGCGGACCTATCCAACGAGCCAACCCGCGCCTCTCTAACCCTAAGCCCGGCCGAGATACGGAGTACCACCCCTTGATATTCCCACGGCCGTAGCTCCGGAGCCCTTTGCCGCAGCCCTTCGGGACACCCACCCTCGGACGCCCCGCGGAGGGACCTTTCCAACGAGCCAACCCTCGCCTCTCTAACCCTTTCCCCGGCCGAGATACGGGGTACCACCCCTTGATATTCCCACGGCCGTAGCTCCGGA
>NW_027394095.1:25000-35000 GCF_030506205.2 Paramisgurnus dabryanus | reverse complement strand
CTTGGATGTGGTAGCCGTTTCTCAGGCTCCCTCTCCGGAATCGAACCCTGATTCCCCGTCACCCGTGGTCACCATGGTAGGCGCCTAAAGTACCATCGAAAGTTGATAGGGCAGACATTCGAATGAGTCGTCGCCGCCGCGGGGGCGCGCGATCGGCTCGAGGTTATCCTGAGTCACCAAAGCGGCCGGGGCGCGCCCGGAGACGCGTCCCGGATGGGTTTTGGGTCTGATAAATGCACGCGTCCCCGGCCCTCGCGGGCCGGGTCGGCGCTCGTTTGCATGTATTAGCTCTGGAATTGCCACAGTTATCCAAGTACGGGTGGAGCGATCAAAGGAACCATAACTGATTTAATGAGCCATTCGCAGTTTCACTGTACCGGCCGTGTGCACTTAGACCTGCATGGCTTAATCTTTGAGACAAGCATATGTTACTGGCAGGATCAACCAGGTAGTGTAGCCGTAGGAGAGCCTCGCTCTGACCCGGGGTTCACGCGGCGCGGGTCCCGGTTTCCACCCCCCGGGGGGAGCGGGACCGGGGCCACTCTCGTGTGGCTCTCCCCTCTCGTAGGCTGAGGGGCGGCCGGGTGGGCCGTAACCGAGGAAAGGTGCGTTTCGCGGGGCCGGGTGGCCGCGACGGGCCGGGGGCGTCTCCGCCCTCGGTCGCCGAGGCCCTCGCCGGCCGCCGGTGGCGGACCTTCGCGTCTGACGGACCGTCTGAGTCTCCCGCGGAAAGGGTCGGGCGGGCTCCGGAGAGCCCCCCTGGAGGCGAGAGCGCCGGGTCGGGGAGGAACCGACCGCCCATGGCGGCCGACGCGCTAACGTCGGCCGGGCGGAGGCCTGCCCCAGGCGCAGTTCGATTTCCAGAATCTCAGGGCCATGACACACAAAGCGTATCCGGGCGTCACCCCGTAACGGGTCATTAAGGCTGAGACGTGGGCGGCCCTGTCCCGCCCGGGGTTTCGTTTAGCGGCCGACGCCGGTTCGTTTTGCGGCCGAACGACGCCGGTTCGTTTAGCGGCCGAACGAAGCCGGCTCGTTTAACGGCCGAGGCCAGCCGGGTTCGTCCCTTCCTTGGATGATTTGCCATTCGTAATAAGAATCGTCACTACCTCAGTGCAGAGGGACTTTTTCGAGGCATTTGTGTCCGCTCGAGAGGCCTCTCGCTGGGCTCGAGAGGTCATGGGATCCGGTAGCCTATCACCTTGGAGAATCAGCGAGGTGCTCTTCCCTATATACCCGATGGCACCTGTTCGGGCCACCGTCCCCTGCTGGACGGGGCCCGGCTCTGTACCGCCCCAGACAGAGCGCCTTCGTCGGTCACGAAGGCAGGGTCGTGGACCCTGGAAGCGCACGAGCCACCCGACTCGGCTTCCATAGCGGCTGGCGGCCCTGGCCCGCCCGAGACGAAGCGCCTTCGTCGGTCAGACAGATAGGGTCGAGGACCCTGGAAGTGCGAGAGCCACCCGACTCGACTTCCACGGCGGCCCGGAGGCCGGGCCCGTCCCCGTCCGTGCCCGGGGACGGGGCACCTTCGTCGGTCAAACGCGTTGGGTCTTGGACCCTGGAAGTGCACGAGCCACCCAACTCGACTTCCATAGCGGTCGGCGGCCCCGTACCGCCCCAGACAGAGCACCTTCGTCGGTCACGAAGAGAGGGTCTTGGACCCTGGAAGTACACGAGCAACCCAACTCGACTTCCATAGCGGTCGGCGGCCCCGTACCGCCCCAGACAGAGCACCTTCGTCGGTCACGAAGAGAGGGTCTTGGACCCTGGAAGTTCACGAGCAACCCAACTCGACTTCCATAGCGGTCGGCGGCCCTGTCCCGCCCCAGACGATGCACCTTCGTCTGTCACACAGATAGGGTCTTGGACCCTGGAAGCCGTCCCCCTCGACTTCCGTAACGGTCGGCGGCCCTGTCCCGCCGCAGACGGGTCACCACTCCGTCTGTCTGTAGGGTCTTGGACCCTGGAAGCCGCCCCACTCGACTTCCATCGCGGTCGGCGGCCCTGGCCCGCCGCAGACGGGTCGCCACTCCGTCTGTCTGTAGGGTCTTGGACCCTGGAAGCCGCCCCACTCGACTTCCATCGCGGTCGGCGGCCCTGGCCCGCCGCAGACGGGTCGCCACTCCGTCCGTCTATAGGGTCTTGGACCCTGGAAGCCGCCACACTCGACTTCCATCGCGGTCGGCGGCCCTGTCCCGCCGCAGACGGTGTGCCACTCCGTCTGTCACACAGATACATAAGGGTGTCTCGGAACCCCGGACGCCGACCGAGACGAAACGCGTGGGGTCGGTGCGCCCGAGAGGGTAGGGTGCCCCGGGGCCGGCCGCTCGCCCGACCGGCTTCCGGGACTCCTTGACCGCTCGGGAGACCTATCCACGCGCCCGCTCCGACCGGCGGCCGGGGGCCCTCGACCGCCACACGCGTACCGACGACCGGGGGGTTTCCGTTTTACGGCCGACGCCGAGATCCTTCGACGGTTCCAACAGGGGTTGTTACGCTTTTGTGTTCGCCCGTGTCTGAGCATATATGGTCGGGTCGAACCTTTGAGGCCGTAGCCTGGAGATCCAGGGCGGATCTTTTCTCACAACACGTGTGTCTTTGAGGCCGTAGCCTAGATCCAGAGACTTTAGGATCTTTTTAGCAGTTTTAAGGCCGTAGCCTTGATCCAGGGCGGATCTTTTGAGCAGTTTTAAGGCCGTAGCCTTGATCCAGGGCGGATCTTTTCACAGGTTTTAAGCCGAAGCGCCTTGATCCAGGGACTTTTGGATCTTTTTTTGCCGTTTTTAGGCCGTAGCCTTGATCCAGGGCGGATCGTTTTGCGGCCGTAGCCGAGTTCCATCACCCAAGGTAGCTTTAGTTTTTAGGCATTAGCCTTGATGATCCAGGGCGGATCGTTTTGCGGCCGTAGCCGAGTTCCATCACCCAAGGTAGCTTTAGTTTTTAGGCATTAGCCTTGATGATCCAGGGCGGATCGTTTTTTCCCATCTTTCGGGTATGAGCTCTTTAATTGTGAGCCTTCGGCCGACACTCGCCCGGGGCGCTGCCTCACATCAGACGCCCTTCGTCCGTTCCAACCGTTCCAGTTCTTTTAACGGTTTTTCGTTCATCGCACACCGACGCGCACAGACCTTTCTTGGGATCTGTCGCAGGGAGGGAGGACGCTGGAGGTCCACTTCGAGGCACCCATCCCTATATACCCGATGGCACCTGTTCAAACGACCGCCCCTTGAGAGAAGGGGCCCTTCCCGTGGCTCGTCCGGGAGGAGGCGCCCGCGTCGGAAGGCGCCGTAAGGTCGGAGACCCTGGAAGTGCACGAGTCACCCGCTTTTACCTCCAGGCCCTCTGTCGTACTTCTCGTGTCCGCTCACGAGACCTCTTTTCGGCTTTATGGAAGTGCACGAGTCACCCGCTTTTGCCTTTTCTGGAAGTGCACGAGTCACCCGCTTTTGCTTCCAGGCCCTCTGTCGTACTTCTCGTGTCCGCTCACGAGACCTCTCTTCGGCCTGGGGGTGCGCCACGTACACCCCCGCGTCCGCATTCGAGTCACCTCTTCGGGCTCATGAGGTAGGGTCGGTGACCCTGGAAGTCAGAGACTTCCAGGCCTTCTGTCGTACACCCTCGCGTCCGCTCACGAGACCTCTCTTCGGCCTGGGGGTGCGCCACGTACACCCTCCCGCGTCCGCTTTCGAGTCACCACTCTGGGCTACGGAGGTAGGGACGTGTGCCCTGGAGGAACCTGACTTCCAGGAGGGAGGGCCGCCCTGTCAGGCCCGCTTTCGAGTCACCCATCTGGGCTAAGGAGGTAGGGACGTGTGCCCTGGAGGAACCAGACTTCCAGGAGGGAGGGCCGCCCTGTCAGGCCCGCTTTCGAGTCACCCATCTGGGCTAAGGAGGTAGGGACGTGTGCCCTGGAGGAACCAGACTTCCAGGAGGGAGGGCCGCCCTGTCAGGCCCGATTTCGAGTCACCCATCTGGGCTAAGGAGGTAGGGACGTGTGCCCTGGAGGAACCAGACTTCCAGGAGGGAGGGCCGCCCTGTCAGGCCCGCTTTCGAGTCACCCATCTGGGCTAAGGAGGTAGGGACGTGTGCCCTGGAGGAACCAGACTTCCAGGAGGGAGGGCCGCCCTGTCAGGCCCGCTTTCGAGTCACCCATCTGGGCTAAGGAGGTAGGGACGTGTGCCCTGGAGGAACCAGACTTCCAGGAGGGAGGGCCGCCCTGTCAGGCCCGATTTCGAGTCACCCATCTGGGCTAAGGAGGTAGGGACGTGTGCCCTGGAGGAACCGGACTTCCAGGAGGGAGGGCCGCCCTGTCAGGCCCGATTTCGAGTCACCCATCTGGGCTAAGGAGGTAGGGACGTGTGCCCTGGAGGAACCGGACTTCCAGGAGGGAGGGCCGCCCTGTCAGGCCCGCCTCGGAGTCACCTCTCTGGGCTAAGGAGGTAGGGACGTGTGCCCTGGAGGAACCAGACTTCCAGGAGGGAGGGCCGCCCTGTCAGGCCCGCCTCGGAGTCACCCATCTGGGCTAAGGAGGTAGGGACGTGTGCCCTGGAGGAACCAGACTTCCAGGAGGGAGGGCCGCCCTGTCAGGCCCGCTTTCGAGTCACCCATCTGGGCTAAGGAGGTAGGGACGTGTGCCCTGGAGGAACCAGACTTCCAGGAGGGAGGGCCGCCCTGTCAGGCCCGATTTCGAGTCACCCATCTGGGCTAAGGAGGTAGGGACGTGTGCCCTGGAGGAACCAGACTTCCAGGAGGGAGGGCCGCCCTGTCAGGCCCGATTTCGAGTCACCCATCTGGGCTAAGGAGGTAGGGACGTGTGCCCTGGAGGAACCAGACTTCCAGGAGGGAGGGCCGCCCTGTCAGGCCCGCTTTCGAGTCACCCATCTGGGCTAAGGAGGTAGGGACGTGTGCCCTGGAGGAACCAGACTTCCAGGAGGGAGGGCCGCCCTGTCAGGCCCGCCTCGGAGTCACCTCTCTGGGCTAAGGAGGTAGGGACGCGTGCCCTGGAGGAACCAGACTTCCAGGAGGGAGGGCCGCCCTGTCAGGCCCGCCTCGGAGTCACCCATCTGGGCTAAGGAGGTAGGGACGTGTGCCCTGGAGGAACCAGACTTCCAGGAGGGAGGGCCGCCCTGTCAGGCCCGCTTTCGAGTCACCCATCTGGGCTAAGGAGGTAGGGACGTGTGCCCTGGAGGAACCAGACTTCCAGGAGGGAGGGCCGCCCTGTCAGGCCCGCCTCGGAGTCACCCATCTGGGCTACGGAGGCAGGGACGCGTGCCCTGGAGGAACCAGACTTCCAGGAGGGAGGGCCGCCCTGTCAGGCCCGCTTTCGAGTCACCCATCTGGGCTACGGAGGTAGGGACGTGTGCCCTGGAGGAACCAGACTTCCAGGAGGGAGGGCCGCCCTGTCAGGCCCGCTTTCGAGTCACCCATCTGGGCTACGGAGGTAGGGACGTGTGCCCTGGAGGAAACGGACTTCCAGGAGGGAGGGCCGCCCTGTCAGGCCCGCCTCGGAGTCACCTCTCTGGGCTAAGGAGGCAGGGACGTGTGCCCTGGAGGAACCAGACTTCCAGGAGGGAGGGCCGCCCTGTCAGGCCCGCTTTCGAGTCACCCGTCTGGGCTACGGAGGTAGGGACGTGTGCCCTGGAGGAACCGGACTTCCAGGAGGGAGGGCCGCCCTGTCAGGCCCGCCTCGGAGTCACCTCTCTGGGCTAAGGAGGCAGAGACGTGTGCCCTGGAGGAACCGGACTTCCAGGAGGGAGGGCCGCCCTGTCAGGCCCGCCTCGGAGTCACCTCTCTGGGCTAAGGAGGCAGGGACGTGTGCCCTGGAGGAACCGGACTTCCAGGAGGGAGGGCCGCCCTGTCAGGCCCGCCTCGGAGTCACCTCTCTGGGCTAAGGAGGCAGAGACGTGTGCCCTGGAGGAACCGGACTTCCAGGAGGGAGGGCCGCCCTGTCAGGCCCGCCTCGGAGTCACCTCTCTGGGCTAAGGAGGCAGGGACGTGTGCCCTGGAGGAACCAGACTTCCAGGAGGGAGGGCCGCCCTGTCAGGCCCGCTTTCGAGTCACCCATCTGGGCTACGGAGGTAGGGACGTGTGCCCTGGAGGAACCGGACTTCCAGGAGGGAGGGCCGCCCTGTCAGGCCCGCCTCGGAGTCACCTCTCTGGGCTAAGGAGGCAGGGACGTGTGCCCTGGAGGAACCGGACTTCCAGGAGGGAGGGCCGCCCTGTCAGGCCCGCCTCGGAGTCACCCATCTGGGCTACGGAGGTAGGGACGCGTGCCCTGGAGGAACCATACTTCCAGGAGGGAGGGCCGCCCTGTCAGGCCCGCCTCGGAGGCCTCCCCTCGGGCAGGGGAGGCAGGGTCGGGGACCCTGGAGGAACCGGACTTCCAGGAGGGAGGGCCGCCCTGTCAGGCCCGCCTCGGAGGCCTCCCCTCGGGCAGGGGAGGCAGGGTCGGGGACCCTGGAGGTGCCGGACCTCCAGGGGGACGGAGGCCGAACCCGTGGCCGGGGAGGGTGAGCCTTGCCGGGCTAGGCTCGCGCGGGTTCGAAGGCCTGGTTCGAGAGGACCCCTTCCCCTATATACCCGATGGCACCTGTTCACACTACTGCCCTTTCGAGAGGGGACCCCGACCGGTCCGCGGCCGGGACGGCGCACCTCGGTCGGCCTCGGCGAGTGGGTCGGGGTGCCTGGAGGTGCGCGAGCGGCCCGCCTGGAAGTGCGCGAGCCACCCGACTCTGGCGGCCGGCGCCCCCGGGCCCGTGCCCGCGGCCGACTCGTCTGACCCGGCATCGTCAAGGTCACCAATACCACGGAGCGTCTACGACGCCCCGTTTCCGAGATATCGGCCAATGAACTGCCGGGCGCCGTATCTCGGCCGGGGAAGGTCCTACGGACTCGGGGCCGGGCTCGTCGGAAAGGTCTCGCCCGGGGCTTTCCGACGAGACCGGCCGCGGGTCCGTGCGACCCCGGGGGCCCGAGATACTTCCGGTCGAAAATTCGAATTTCGTTACCGCGCTGCTCCGGCGCCCCGGGTCCGGGGCCTTCGCCCTTCGGGTGGGTGGCTCCTCCGCGGGGGGCCTTTCGAACGAGCCCACCCGCGCGTCGCTAGCCCTTTCCGGGGCCGAGATACGGCCTACCCCCGCGGGATTTTCCCACGGCCGTTTCTCGGGCGCCTCGGGTCCGGGGCCTTCGCCCTTCGGGTCGGTCGCTATGCCGGAGGGGAGCTTTCGAACGAGCCCTCCCTCGAGTCTCTGGCCCTTTCCCGGGCCGAGATACGGGCGGGTGGTCGCGGAATTTTCGCTCGTCCGGGGCTCCGGCGCCCCTAGCGTCCGCCTCGGAGGTCGCCCGGACGCGCTGGCCGGTCTCGTTCGAAAGGTCCGTCCCGGGGCTTTCCGACGAGCCCGGCCTCGGGTCCGTGCGACCCCGCCCGCCGGAGATACGTCCGGTCGAAGCTCGCGGAAATTCCCGCGGCCGTATCTCGGGCGCCTCGGGTCCGGGGCCTTCGCCCTTTGGGTCGGTCGCTCCGCCGGAGGGGGCCTTTCGAACGAGCCTACCCGCGAGCCTCTAGCCCCTTCCCCGGCCGAGATACGGCGGTCTATGCCCGGATTTTCCCACGGCCGTTTCTCGGGCGCCTCGGGTCCGGGGCCTTCGCCCTTCGGGTCGGTCGCTATGCCGGAGGGGAGCTTTCGAACGAGCCTACCCGCGAGCCTCTAGCCCTTTCCCCGGCCGAGATACGGCGGTCCCTCCCCGGATTTTCCCACGGCCGCAGCACGGGCGCCTTTGCTCGGATCGACTCGCCCTTTGGGTCGGTTGCTCTACCGGAGCGGCCCTATCCAACGAGCCAACCCTCGTCTCTCTAACCCTTTCCCCGGCCGAGATACGGCTGGTCCCTCCCCGGATTTTCCCACGGCCGCAGCACGGGCGCCTTTGCTCGGATCGACTCGCCCTTTGGGTCGGTTGCTCTACCGGAGCGGCCCTATCCAACGAGCCAACCCTCGTCTCTCTAACCCTAAGCCCGGCCGAGATACGGCGGTCCCTCCCCGGATTTTCCCACGGCCGCAGCACGGGCGCCTTTGCTCGGATCGACTCGCCCTTTGGGTCGGTTGCTCTACCGGAGCGGCCCTATCCAACGAGCCAACCCTCGTCTCTCTAACCCTAAGCCCGGCCGAGATACGGCGGTCCCTCCCCGGATTTTCCCACGGCCGCAGCACGGGCGCCTTTGCTCGGATCGACTCGCCCTTTGGGTCGGTTGCTCTACCGGAGCGGCCCTATCCAACGAGCCAACCCTCGTCTCTCTAACCCTAAGCCCGGCCGAGATACGGCGGTCCCTCCCCGGATTTTCCCACGGCCGCAGCACGGGCGCCTTTGCTCGGATCGACTCGCCCTTTGGGTCGGTTGCCCTACCGGAGCGGCCCTATCCAACGAGCCAACCCTCGTCTCTCTAACCCTAAGCCCGGCCGAGATACGGCGGTCCCTCCGCGGATTTTCCCACGGCCGCAGCACGGGCGCCTTTGCTCGGATCGACTCGCCCTTTGGGTCGGTTGCCCTACCGGAGCGGCCCTATCCAACGAGCCAACCCTCGTCTCTCTAACCCTAAGCCCGGCCGAGATACGGCGGTCCCTCCGCGGATTTTCCCACGGCCGCAGCACGGGCGCCTTTGCTCGGATCGACTCGCCCTTTGGGTCGGTTGCTCTACCGGAGCGGCCCTATCCAACGAGCCAACCCGCTTCTCTCTAACCCTAAGCCCGGCCGAGATACGGCGGTCCCTCCGCGGATTTTCCCACGGCCGCAGCTCGGGCGCCTTTGCTCGGATCGACTCGCCCTTCGGGTCGGTTGCTCTACCGGAGCGGCCCTATCCAACGAGCCAACCCGCTTCTCTCTAACCCTAAGCCCGGCCGAGATACGGCGGTCCCTCCCCGGATTTTCCAACGGCCGCAGCTCGGGCGCCTTTGCTCGGATCGACTCGCCCTTTGGGTCTGTTGCTCCACCCGAGCGGACCTTTCCAACGAGCCAACCCTCGTCTCTCTAACCCTAAGCCCGGCCGAGATACGGGGTACCACCGCCTGACCTTTAAACGGCCGTAACTCGGGCGCCTTTGCTCGGATCGACTCGCCCTTTGGGTCGGTTGCTCCACCCGAGGGGACCTTTCGAACGAGCCTACCCGCTTCTCCCTAACCCCAAGCCCGGCCGAGATACGGCGGTCCCTCCGCGGATTTTCCCACGGCCGCAGCTCGGACGCCTTTGCTCGGATCGACTCGCCCTTTGGGTCGGTTGCTCTACCGGAGCGGCCCTTTCCAACGAGCCAACCCTCGTCTCTCTAACCCTAAGCCCGGCCGAGATACGGGGCACCACCGCCTGACCTTTAAACGCCCGTAGCTCCGGCGCACAAAGTCCCAGGACTTCGCCCTTTGGGTCGGTTGCTCCACCGGAGGGGACCTTTCCAACGAGCCAACCCGCGTCTCTCTAACCCCAAGCCCGGCCGAGATACGGGGCACCACCGCCTGACCTTTAAACGCCCGTAGCTCGGGCGCCTTGGGTCGGATCGACTCGTCCCTTGGGTCGGTTGCTCTACCGGAGCGGACCTATCCAACGAGCCAACCCGCGCCTCTCTAACCCTAAGCCCGGCCGAGATACGGGGTACCACCCCTTGATATTCCCACGGCCGTAGCTCCGGAGCCCTTCGCCGCAGCCCTTCGGGACACCCACCCTCGGACGACCCGCGGAGGGACCTTTCCAACGAGCCAACCCTCGCCTCTCTAACCCTTTCCCCGGCCGAGATACGGGGTACCACCCCTTGATATTCCCACGGCCGTAGCTCCGGAGCCCTTCGCCGCAGCCCTTCGGGACACCCACCCTCGGACGCCCCGCGAATGGACCTTTCCAACGAGCCAACCCTCGCCTCTCTAACCCTTTCCCCGGCCGAGATACGGGGTACCACCCCTTGATATTCCCACGGCCGTAGCTCCGGAGCCCTTCGCCGCAGCCCTTCGGGACACCCACC
>NW_027394095.1:7500-15000 GCF_030506205.2 Paramisgurnus dabryanus | reverse complement strand
ACATAAGGGTGTCTCGGAACCCCGGACGCCGACCGAGACGAAACGCGTGGGGTCGGTGCGCCCGAGAGGGTAGGGTGCCCCGGGGCCGGCCGCTCGCCCGACCGGCTTCCGGGACTCCTTGACCGCTCGGGAGACCTATCCACGCGCCCGCCCGACCGGCGGCCGGGGGCCCTCGACCGCCACACGCGTACCGACGACCGGGGGGTTTCCGTTTTACGGCCGACGCCGAGATCCTTCGACGGTTCCAACAGGGGTTGTTACGCTTTTGTGTTCGCCCGTGTCTGAGCATATATGGTCGGGTCGAACCTTTGAGGCCGTAGCCTGGAGATCCAGGGCGGATCTTTTCTCACAACACGTGTGTCTTTGAGGCCGTAGCCTAGATCCAGAGACTTTAGGATCTTTTTAGCAGTTTTAAGGCCGTAGCCTTGATCCAGGGCGGATCTTTTGAGCAGTTTTAAGGCCGTAGCCTTGATCCAGGGCGGATCTTTTCACAGGTTTTAAGCCGAAGCGCCTTGATCCAGGGACTTTTGGATCTTTTTTTGCCGTTTTTAGGCCGTAGCCTTGATCCAGGGCGGATCGTTTTGCGGCCGTAGCCGAGTTCCATCACCCAAGGTAGCTTTAGTTTTTAGGCATTAGCCTTGATGATCCAGGGCGGATCGTTTTGCGGCCGTAGCCGAGTTCCATCACCCAAGGTAGCTTTAGTTTTTAGGCATTAGCCTTGATGATCCAGGGCGGATCGTTTTTTCCCATCTTTCGGGTATGAGCTCTTTAATTGTGAGCCTTCGGCCGACACTCGCCCGGGGCGCTGCCTCACATCAGACGCCCTTCGTCCGTTCCAACCGTTCCAGTTCTTTTAACGGTTTTTCGTTCATCGCACACCGACGCGCACAGACCTTTCTTGGGATCTGTCGCAGGGAGGGAGGACGCTGGAGGTCCACTTCGAGGCACCCATCCCTATATACCCGATGGCACCTGTTCAAACGACCGCCCCTTGAGAGAAGGGGCCCTTCCCGTGGCTCGTCCGGGAGGAGGCGCCCGCGTCGGAAGGCGCCGTAAGGTCGGAGACCCTGGAAGTGCACGAGTCACCCGCTTTTACCTCCAGGCCCTCTGTCGTACTTCTCGTGTCCGCTCACGAGACCTCTTTTCGGCTTTATGGAAGTGCACGAGTCACCCGCTTTTGCCTTTTCTGGAAGTGCACGAGTCACCCGCTTTTGCTTCCAGGCCCTCTGTCGTACTTCTCGTGTCCGCTCACGAGACCTCTCTTCGGCCTGGGGGTGCGCCACGTACACCCCCGCGTCCGCATTCGAGTCACCTCTTCGGGCTCATGAGGTAGGGTCGGTGACCCTGGAAGTCAGAGACTTCCAGGCCTTCTGTCGTACACCCTCGCGTCCGCTCACGAGACCTCTCTTCGGCCTGGGGGTGCGCCACGTACACCCTCCCGCGTCCGCTTTCGAGTCACCACTCTGGGCTACGGAGGTAGGGACGTGTGCCCTGGAGGAACCTGACTTCCAGGAGGGAGGGCCGCCCTGTCAGGCCCGCTTTCGAGTCACCCATCTGGGCTAAGGAGGTAGGGACGTGTGCCCTGGAGGAACCAGACTTCCAGGAGGGAGGGCCGCCCTGTCAGGCCCGCTTTCGAGTCACCCATCTGGGCTAAGGAGGTAGGGACGTGTGCCCTGGAGGAACCAGACTTCCAGGAGGGAGGGCCGCCCTGTCAGGCCCGATTTCGAGTCACCCATCTGGGCTAAGGAGGTAGGGACGTGTGCCCTGGAGGAACCAGACTTCCAGGAGGGAGGGCCGCCCTGTCAGGCCCGCTTTCGAGTCACCCATCTGGGCTAAGGAGGTAGGGACGTGTGCCCTGGAGGAACCAGACTTCCAGGAGGGAGGGCCGCCCTGTCAGGCCCGCTTTCGAGTCACCCATCTGGGCTAAGGAGGTAGGGACGTGTGCCCTGGAGGAACCAGACTTCCAGGAGGGAGGGCCGCCCTGTCAGGCCCGATTTCGAGTCACCCATCTGGGCTAAGGAGGTAGGGACGTGTGCCCTGGAGGAACCGGACTTCCAGGAGGGAGGGCCGCCCTGTCAGGCCCGATTTCGAGTCACCCATCTGGGCTAAGGAGGTAGGGACGTGTGCCCTGGAGGAACCGGACTTCCAGGAGGGAGGGCCGCCCTGTCAGGCCCGCCTCGGAGTCACCTCTCTGGGCTAAGGAGGTAGGGACGTGTGCCCTGGAGGAACCAGACTTCCAGGAGGGAGGGCCGCCCTGTCAGGCCCGCCTCGGAGTCACCCATCTGGGCTAAGGAGGTAGGGACGTGTGCCCTGGAGGAACCAGACTTCCAGGAGGGAGGGCCGCCCTGTCAGGCCCGCTTTCGAGTCACCCATCTGGGCTAAGGAGGTAGGGACGTGTGCCCTGGAGGAACCAGACTTCCAGGAGGGAGGGCCGCCCTGTCAGGCCCGATTTCGAGTCACCCATCTGGGCTAAGGAGGTAGGGACGTGTGCCCTGGAGGAACCAGACTTCCAGGAGGGAGGGCCGCCCTGTCAGGCCCGATTTCGAGTCACCCATCTGGGCTAAGGAGGTAGGGACGTGTGCCCTGGAGGAACCAGACTTCCAGGAGGGAGGGCCGCCCTGTCAGGCCCGCTTTCGAGTCACCCATCTGGGCTAAGGAGGTAGGGACGTGTGCCCTGGAGGAACCAGACTTCCAGGAGGGAGGGCCGCCCTGTCAGGCCCGCCTCGGAGTCACCTCTCTGGGCTAAGGAGGTAGGGACGCGTGCCCTGGAGGAACCAGACTTCCAGGAGGGAGGGCCGCCCTGTCAGGCCCGCCTCGGAGTCACCCATCTGGGCTAAGGAGGTAGGGACGTGTGCCCTGGAGGAACCAGACTTCCAGGAGGGAGGGCCGCCCTGTCAGGCCCGCTTTCGAGTCACCCATCTGGGCTAAGGAGGTAGGGACGTGTGCCCTGGAGGAACCAGACTTCCAGGAGGGAGGGCCGCCCTGTCAGGCCCGCCTCGGAGTCACCCATCTGGGCTACGGAGGCAGGGACGCGTGCCCTGGAGGAACCAGACTTCCAGGAGGGAGGGCCGCCCTGTCAGGCCCGCTTTCGAGTCACCCATCTGGGCTACGGAGGTAGGGACGTGTGCCCTGGAGGAACCAGACTTCCAGGAGGGAGGGCCGCCCTGTCAGGCCCGCTTTCGAGTCACCCATCTGGGCTACGGAGGTAGGGACGTGTGCCCTGGAGGAAACGGACTTCCAGGAGGGAGGGCCGCCCTGTCAGGCCCGCCTCGGAGTCACCTCTCTGGGCTAAGGAGGCAGGGACGTGTGCCCTGGAGGAACCAGACTTCCAGGAGGGAGGGCCGCCCTGTCAGGCCCGCTTTCGAGTCACCCGTCTGGGCTACGGAGGTAGGGACGTGTGCCCTGGAGGAACCGGACTTCCAGGAGGGAGGGCCGCCCTGTCAGGCCCGCCTCGGAGTCACCTCTCTGGGCTAAGGAGGCAGAGACGTGTGCCCTGGAGGAACCGGACTTCCAGGAGGGAGGGCCGCCCTGTCAGGCCCGCCTCGGAGTCACCTCTCTGGGCTAAGGAGGCAGGGACGTGTGCCCTGGAGGAACCGGACTTCCAGGAGGGAGGGCCGCCCTGTCAGGCCCGCCTCGGAGTCACCTCTCTGGGCTAAGGAGGCAGAGACGTGTGCCCTGGAGGAACCGGACTTCCAGGAGGGAGGGCCGCCCTGTCAGGCCCGCCTCGGAGTCACCTCTCTGGGCTAAGGAGGCAGGGACGTGTGCCCTGGAGGAACCAGACTTCCAGGAGGGAGGGCCGCCCTGTCAGGCCCGCTTTCGAGTCACCCATCTGGGCTACGGAGGTAGGGACGTGTGCCCTGGAGGAACCGGACTTCCAGGAGGGAGGGCCGCCCTGTCAGGCCCGCCTCGGAGTCACCTCTCTGGGCTAAGGAGGCAGGGACGTGTGCCCTGGAGGAACCGGACTTCCAGGAGGGAGGGCCGCCCTGTCAGGCCCGCCTCGGAGTCACCCATCTGGGCTACGGAGGTAGGGACGCGTGCCCTGGAGGAACCATACTTCCAGGAGGGAGGGCCGCCCTGTCAGGCCCGCCTCGGAGGCCTCCCCTCGGGCAGGGGAGGCAGGGTCGGGGACCCTGGAGGAACCGGACTTCCAGGAGGGAGGGCCGCCCTGTCAGGCCCGCCTCGGAGGCCTCCCCTCGGGCAGGGGAGGCAGGGTCGGGGACCCTGGAGGTGCCGGACCTCCAGGGGGACGGAGGCCGAACCCGTGGCCGGGGAGGGTGAGCCTTGCCGGGCTAGGCTCGCGCGGGTTCGAAGGCCTGGTTCGAGAGGACCCCTTCCCCTATATACCCGATGGCACCTGTTCACACTACTGCCCTTTCGAGAGGGGACCCCGACCGGTCCGCGGCCGGGACGGCGCACCTCGGTCGGCCTCGGCGAGTGGGTCGGGGTGCCTGGAGGTGCGCGAGCGGCCCGCCTGGAAGTGCGCGAGCCACCCGACTCTGGCGGCCGGCGCCCCCGGGCCCGTGCCCGCGGCCGACTCGTCTGACCCGGCATCGTCAAGGTCACCAATACCACGGAGCGTCTACGACGCCCCGTTTCCGAGATATCGGCCAATGAACTGCCGGGCGCCGTATCTCGGCCGGGGAAGGTCCTACGGACTCGGGGCCGGGCTCGTCGGAAAGGTCTCGCCCGGGGCTTTCCGACGAGACCGGCCGCGGGTCCGTGCGACCCCGGGGGCCCGAGATACTTCCGGTCGAAAATTCGAATTTCGTTACCGCGCTGCTCCGGCGCCCCGGGTCCGGGGCCTTCGCCCTTCGGGTGGGTGGCTCCTCCGCGGGGGGCCTTTCGAACGAGCCCACCCGCGCGTCGCTAGCCCTTTCCGGGGCCGAGATACGGCCTACCCCCGCGGGATTTTCCCACGGCCGTTTCTCGGGCGCCTCGGGTCCGGGGCCTTCGCCCTTCGGGTCGGTCGCTATGCCGGAGGGGAGCTTTCGAACGAGCCCTCCCTCGAGTCTCTGGCCCTTTCCCGGGCCGAGATACGGGCGGGTGGTCGCGGAATTTTCGCTCGTCCGGGGCTCCGGCGCCCCTAGCGTCCGCCTCGGAGGTCGCCCGGACGCGCGGCCGGTCTCGTTCGAAAGGTCCGTCCCGGGGCTTTCCGACGAGCCCGGCCTCGGGTCCGTGCGACCCCGCCCGCCGGAGATACGTCCGGTCGAAGCTCGCGGAAATTCCCGCGGCCGTATCTCGGGCGCCTCGGGTCCGGGGCCTTCGCCCTTTGGGTCGGTCGCTCCGCCGGAGGGGGCCTTTCGAACGAGCCTACCCGCGAGCCTCTAGCCCCTTCCCCGGCCGAGATACGGCGGTCTATGCCCGGATTTTCCCACGGCCGTTTCTCGGGCGCCTCGGGTCCGGGGCCTTCGCCCTTCGGGTCGGTCGCTATGCCGGAGGGGAGCTTTCGAACGAGCCTACCCGCGAGCCTCTAGCCCTTTCCCCGGCCGAGATACGGCTGGTCCCTCCCCGGATTTTCCCACGGCCGCAGCACGGGCGCCTTTGCTCGGATCGACTCGCCCTTTGGGTCGGTTGCTCTACCGGAGCGGCCCTATCCAACGAGCCAACCCTCGTCTCTCTAACCCTTTCCCCGGCCGAGATACGGCGGTCCCTCCCCGGATTTTCCCACGGCCGCAGCACGGGCGCCTTTGCTCGGATCGACTCGCCCTTTGGGTCGGTTGCTCTACCGGAGCGGCCCTATCCAACGAGCCAACCCTCGTCTCTCTAACCCTAAGCCCGGCCGAGATACGGCGGTCCCTCCCCGGATTTTCCCACGGCCGCAGCACGGGCGCCTTTGCTCGGATCGACTCGCCCTTTGGGTCGGTTGCTCTACCGGAGCGGCCCTATCCAACGAGCCAACCCTCGTCTCTCTAACCCTAAGCCCGGCCGAGATACGGCGGTCCCTCCCCGGATTTTCCCACGGCCGCAGCACGGGCGCCTTTGCTCGGATCGACTCGCCCTTTGGGTCGGTTGCTCTACCGGAGCGGCCCTATCCAACGAGCCAACCCTCGTCTCTCTAACCCTAAGCCCGGCCGAGATACGGCGGTCCCTCCCCGGATTTTCCCACGGCCGCAGCACGGGCGCCTTTGCTCGGATCGACTCGCCCTTTGGGTCGGTTGCCCTACCGGAGCGGCCCTATCCAACGAGCCAACCCTCGTCTCTCTAACCCTAAGCCCGGCCGAGATACGGCGGTCCCTCCGCGGATTTTCCCACGGCCGCAGCACGGGCGCCTTTGCTCGGATCGACTCGCCCTTTGGGTCGGTTGCTCTACCGGAGCGGCCCTATCCAACGAGCCAACCCGCTTCTCTCTAACCCTAAGCCCGGCCGAGATACGGCGGTCCCTCCGCGGATTTTCCCACGGCCGCAGCTCGGGCGCCTTTGCTCGGATCGACTCGCCCTTCGGGTCGGTTGCTCTACCGGAGCGGCCCTATCCAACGAGCCAACCCGCTTCTCTCTAACCCTAAGCCCGGCCGAGATACGGCGGTCCCTCCCCGGATTTTCCAACGGCCGCAGCTCGGGCGCCTTTGCTCGGATCGACTCGCCCTTTGGGTCTGTTGCTCCACCCGAGCGGACCTTTCCAACGAGCCAACCCTCGTCTCTCTAACCCTAAGCCCGGCCGAGATACGGGGTACCACCGCCTGACCTTTAAACGGCCGTAACTCGGGCGCCTTTGCTCGGATCGACTCGCCCTTTGGGTCGGTTGCTCCACCCGAGGGGACCTTTCGAACGAGCCTACCCGCTTCTCCCTAACCCCAAGCCCGGCCGAGATACGGCGGTCCCTCCGCGGATTTTCCCACGGCCGCAGCTCGGACGCCTTTGCTCGGATCGACTCGCCCTTTGGGTCGGTTGCTCTACCGGAGCGGCCCTTTCCAACGAGCCAACCCTCGTCTCTCTAACCCTAAGCCCGGCCGAGATACGGGGCACCACCGCCTGACCTTTAAACGCCCGTAGCTCCGGCGCACAAAGTCCCAGGACTTCGCCCTTTGGGTCGGTTGCTCCACCGGAGGGGACCTTTCCAACGAGCCAACCCGCGTCTCTCTAACCCCAAGCCCGGCCGAGATACGGGGCACCACCGCCTGACCTTTAAACGCCCGTAGCTCGGGCGCCTTGGGTCGGATCGACTCGTCCCTTGGGTCGGTTGCTCTACCGGAGCGGACCTATCCAACGAGCCAACCCGCGCCTCTCTAACCCTAAGCCCGGCCGAGATACGGGGTACCACCCCTTGATATTCCCACGGCCGTAGCTCCGGAGCCCTTCGCCGCAGCCCTTCGGGACACCCACCCTCGGACGACCCGCGGAGGGACCTTTCCAACGAGCCAACCCTCGCCTCTCTAACCCTTTCCCCGGCCGAGATACGGGGTACCACCCCTTGATATTCCCACGGCCGTAGCTCCGGAGCCCTTCGCCGCAGCCCTTCGGGACACCCACCCTCGGACGCCCCGCGAATGGACCTTTCCAACG
>NW_027394094.1:0-60609 GCF_030506205.2 Paramisgurnus dabryanus | reverse complement strand
GCCTAATTCGGCCTAAAATGCCTTCAGGAGCATTCTTATGATGAGAAATGTCGTTTAAAGGCATTTCCAGCTCAGAAAAGCATTTTTCAAGCGATTTCAACATTTCAGGTTGGATCGTAACTTTTCATGCAAAAGTGCCCAATTCGGCCTAAAATGCCTTCAGGAGCATTCTTATGATGAGAAATGTCGTTTAAAGGCATTTCCAGCTCAGAAAAGCATTTTTCAAGCGATTTCAACATTTCAGGTTGGATTGTGACTTTACATGCAAAAGTGCCCAATTCGGCCTAAAATGCCTTCAAGAGCATTCTTATGATGAGAAATGTGGTTTAAAGGCATTTCCAGCTCAGAAAAGCATTTTTCAAGCGATTTCAACATTTCAGGTTGGATCGTAACTTTTCATGCAAAAGTGCCCAATTCGGCCTAAAATGCCTTCAGTAGCATTCTTATGATGAGACATGTCGTTTAAAGGCATTTCCAGCTAAGAAAAGCATTTTTCAAGCGATTTCAACATTTCAGGTTGGATTGTGACTTTTCATGCAAAAGTGTCCAATTCGGCCTAAAATGCTTTCAGGAGCATTCTTATGATGAGAAATGTCGTTTAAAGGCATTTCCAGCTAAGAAAAGCATTTTTCAAGCGATTTCAACATTTCAGGTTGGATTGTGACTTTTCATGCAAAAGTGCCCAATTCGGCCTAAAATGCCTTCAGGAGCATTCTTATGATGAGAAATGTCGTTTAAAGGCATTTCCAGCTCAGAAAAGCATTTTTCAAGCGATTTCAACATTTCAGGTTGGATTTTGACTTTTCATGTAAAAGTGCCCAATTCGGCCTAAAATGCCTTCAGGAGCATTCTTATGATGAGAAATGTCGTTTAAAGGCATTTCCAGCTCAGAAAAGCATTTTTCAAGCGATTTCAACATTTCAGGTTGGATTTTGACTTTACATGCAAAAGTGCCCAATTCGGCATAAAATGCCTTCAGGAGCATTCTTATGATGAGAAATGTGGTTTAAAGGCATTTCCAGCTCAGAAAAGCATTTTTCAAGCGATTTCAACATTTCAGGTTGGATTTTAACTTTACATGCAAAAGTGCCCAATTCGGCCTAAAATGCCTTCAGGAGCATTCTTATGATGAGAAATGTGGTTTAAAGGCATTTCCAGCTCAGAAAAGCATTTTTCAAGCGATTTCAACATTTCAGGTTGGATTGTGACTTTACATGCAAAAGTGCCCAATTCGGCCTAAAATGCCTTCAGGAGCATTCTTATGATGAGAAATGTCGTTTAAAGGCATTTCCAGCTCAAAAAAGCATTTTTCAAGCGATTTCAACATTTCAGGTTGGATTGTAACTTTTCATGCAAAAGTGCCCAATTCGGCCTAAAATGCCTTCAGGAGCATTCTTATGATGAGAAATGTCGTTTAAAAGGCATTTCCAGCTAAGAAAAGCATTTTTCAAGCGATTTCAACATTTCAGGTTGGATTGTGACTTTTCATGCAAAAGTGTCCAATTCGGCCTAAAATGCTTTCAGGAGCATTCTTATGATGAGAAATGTCGTTTAAAGGCATTTCCAGCTCAGAAAAGCATTTTTCAAGCGATTTCAACATTTCAGGTTGGATTTTGACTTTTCATGCAAAAGTGCCCAATTCGGCCTAAAATGCCTTCAGGAGCATTCTTATGATGAGAAATGTCGTTTAAAAGGCATTTCCAGCTCAGAAAAGCATTTTTCAAGCGATTTCAACATTTCAGGTTGGATTGTGATTTTACATGCAAAAGTGCCCAATTCGGCCTAAAATGCCTTCAGGAGCATTCTTATGATGAGAAATGTAGTTTAAAGGTATTTCCAACTCAGAAAAGCATTTTTCAAGCGATTTCAACATTTCAGGTTGGATTTTGACTTTTCATGCAAAAGTGCCCAATTCGGCCTAAAATGCCTTCAGGAGCATTCTTATGATGAGAAATGTCGTTTAAAGGCATTTCCAGCTCAGAAAAGCATTTTTCAAGCGATTTCAACATTTCAGGTTGGATTGTGACTTTACATGCAAAAGTGCCCAATTCGACCTAAAATGCCTTCAGGAGCATTCTTATGATGAGAAATGTCGTTTAAAGGCATTTCCAGCTCAGAAAAGCATTTTTCAAGCGATTTCAACATTTCAGGTTGGATTTTGACTTTTCATGCAAAAGTGCCCAATTCGGCCTAAAATGCCTTCAGGAGCATTCTTATGATGAGAAATGTCGTTTAAAAGGCATTTCCAGCTCAGAAAAGCATTTTTCAAGCGATTTCAACATTTCAGGTTGGATTGTGATTTTACATGCAAAAGTGCCCAATTCGGCCTAAAATGCCTTCAGGAGCATTCTTATGATGAGAAATGTCGTTTAAAAAGGCATTTCCAGCTCAGAAAAGCATTTTTCAAGCGATTTCAACTTTTCAGGTTGGATTTTGACTTTTCATGCAAAAGTGCCCAATTCGGCCTAAAATGCCTTCAGGAGCATTTTTATGATGAGAAATGTCGTTTAAAGGCATTTCCAGCTCAGAAAAGCATTTTTCAAGCGATTTCAACATTTCAGGTTGGATTTTGACTTTACATGCAAAAGTGCCCAATTCGGCCTAAAATGCCTTCAGGAGCATTCTTATGATGAGAAATGTGGTTTAAAGGCATTTCCAGCTCAGAAAAGCATTTTTCAAGCGATTTCAACATTTCAGGTTGGATTTTGACTTTTCATGCAAAAGTGCCCAATTCGGCCTAAAATGCCTTCAGGAGCATTTTTATGATGAGAAATGTCGTTTAAAGGCATTTCCAGCTCAGAAAAGCATTTTTCAAGCGATTTCAACATTTCAGGTTGGATTTTGACTTTTCATGCAAAAGTGCCCAATTTGGCCTAAAATGCCTTCAGGCGCATTCTTATGATGAGAAATGTCGTTTAAAAGGCATTTCCAGCTCAGAAAAGCATTTTTCAAGCGATTTCAACATTTCAGGTTGGATTGTGACTTTACATGCAAAAGTGCCCAATTCGGCCTAAAATGCCTTCAGGAGCATTCTTATGATGAGAAATGTGGTTTAAAGGCATTTCCAGCTCAGAAAAGCATTTTTCAAGCGATTTCAACATTTCAGGTTGGATTTTGACTTTACATGCAAAAGTGCCCAATTCGGCCTAAAATGCCTTCAGGAGCATTCTTATGATGAGAAATGTGGTTTAAAGGCATTTCCAGCTCAGAAAAGCATTTTTGCAAGCGAATTCAACATTTCAGGTTGGATTGTGACTTTACATGCAAAAGTGCCCAATTCGGCCTAAAATGCCTTCAGGAGCATTCTTATGATGAGAAATGTGGTTTAAAGGCATTTCCAGCTCAGAAAAGCATTTTTCAAGCGATTTCAACATTTCAGGTTGGATCGTAACTTTTCATGCAAAAGTGCCCAATTCGGCCTAAAATGCCTTCAGTAGCATTCTTATGATGAGACATGTCGTTTAAAGGCATTTCCAGCTAAGAAAAGCATTTTTCAAGCGATTTCAACATTTCAGGTTGGATTGTGACTTTTCATGCAAAAGTGTCCAATTCGGCCTAAAATGCTTTCAGGAGCATTCTTATGATGAGAAATGTCGTTTAAAAGGCATTTCCAGCTAAGAAAAGCATTTTTCAAGCGATGTCAACATTTCAGGTTGGATTGTGACTTTTCATGTAAAAGTGCCCAATTCGGCCTAAAATGCCTTCAGGAGCATTCTTATGATGAGAAATGTCGTTTAAAGGCATTTCCAGCTCAGAAAAGCATTTTTCAAGCGATTTCAACATTTCAGGTTGGATTTTGACTTTTCATGTAAAAGTGCCCAATTCGGCCTAAAATGCCTTCAGGAGCATTCTTATGATGAGAAATGTCGTTTAAAGGCATTTCCAGCTCAGAAAAGCATTTTTCAAGCGATTTCAACATTTCAGGTTGGATTTTGACTTTACATGCAAAAGTGCCCAATTCGGCCTAAAATGCCTTCAGGAGCATTCTTATGATGAGAAATGTGGTTTAAAGGCAATTCCAGCTCAGAAAAGCATTTTTCAAGCGATTTCAACATTTCAGGTTGGATTTTGACTTTACATGCAAAAGTGCCCAATTCGGCCTAAAATGCCTTCAGGAGCATTCTTATGATGAGAAATGTCGTTTAAAGGCATTTCCAGCTCAGAAAAGCATTTTTCAAGCGATTTCAACATTTCAGGTTGGATTGTGACTTTACATGCAAAAGTGCCTAATTCGGCCTAAAATGCCTTCAGGAGCATTCTTATGATGAGAAATGTCGTTTAAAGGCATTTCCAGCTCAGAAAAGCATTTTTCAAGCGATTTCAACATTTCAGGTTGGATTTTGACTTTTCATGCAAAAGTGCCCAATTCGGCCTAAAATGCCTTCAGGAGCATTCTTATGATGAGAAATGTCGTTTAAAGGCATTTCCAGCTCAGAAAAGCATTTTTCAAGCGATTTCAACATTTCAGGTTGGATTTTGACTTTTCATGCAAAAGTGCCCAATTCGGCCTAAAATGCCTTCAGGAGCATTCTTATGATGAGAAATGTGGTTTAAAGGCATTTCCAGCTCAGAAAAGCATTTTTGCAAGCGAATTCAACATTTCAGGTTGGATTGTGACTTTACATGCAAAAGTGCCCAATTCGACCTAAAATGCCTTCAGGAGCATTCTTATGATGAGAAATGTCGTTTAAAGGCATTTCCAGCTCAGAAAAGCATTTTTCAAGCGATTTCAACATTTCAGGTTGGATTGTAACTTTTCATGCAAAAGTGCCCAATTCGGCCTAAAATGCCTTCAGGCGCATTCTTATGATGAGAAATGTCGTTTTAAAGGCATTTCCAGCTAAGAAAAGCATTTTTCAAGCGATTTCAACATTTCAGGTTGGATTGTGACTTTTCATGCAAAAGTGTCCAATTCGGCCTAAAATGCTTTCAGGAGCATTCTTATGATGAGAAATGTCGTTTAAAGGCATTTCCAGCTCAGAAAAGCATTTTTCAAGCGATTTCAACATTTCAGGTTGGATTTTGACTTTTCATGCAAAAGTGCCCAATTCGGCCTAAAATGCCTTCAGGAGCATTCTTATGATGAGAAATGTCGTTTAAAGGCATTTCCAGCTCAGAAAAGCATTTTTCAAGCGATTTCAACATTTCAGGTTGGATTGTGACTTTACATGCAAAAGTGCCCAATTCGACCTAAAATGCCTTCAGGAGCATTCTTATGATGAGAAATGTCGTTTAAAGGCATTTCCAGCTCAGCAAAGCATTTTTCAAGCGATTTCAACATTTCAGGTTGGATTTTGACTTTTCATGCAAAAGTGCCCCAATTCGGCCTAAAATGCCTTCAGGAGCATTCTTATGATGAGAAATGTCGTTTAAAAGGCATTTCCAGCTCAGAAAAGCATTTTTCAAGCGATTTCAACATTTCAGGTTGGATTGTGACTTTACATGCAAAAGTGCCCAATTCGACCTAAAATGCCTTCAGGAGCATTCTTATGATGAGAAATGTCGTTTAAAGGCATTTCCAGCTCAGAAAAGCATTTTTCAAGCGATTTCAACATTTCAGGTTGGATTGTGACTTTTCATGCAAAAGTGCCCATTCGGCCTAAAATGCCTTCAGGAGCATTCTTATGATGAGAAATGTCGTTTAAAGGCATATCCAGCTCAGAAAAGCATTTTTCAAGCGATTTCAACATTTCAGGTTGGATTGTGACTTTTCATGCAAAAGTGCTCAATTCGGCCTAAAATGCCTTCAGGAGCATTCTTATGATGAGAAATGTCGTTTAAAGGCATTTCCAGCTCAGAAAAGCATTTTTCAAGCGATTTCAACATTTCAGGTTGGATTTGTGACTTTACATGCAAAAGTGCCCAATTCAGCCTAAAATTCCTTCAGGAGCATTCTTATGATGAGAAATGTCGTTTAAAGGCATTTCCAGCTCATAAAAGCATTTTTCAAGCGATTTCAACATTTCAGGTTGGATTTTGACTTTTCATACAAAAGTGCCCAATTTGGCCTAAAATGCCTTCAGGCGCATTCTTATGATGAGAAATATCGTTTAAAGGCATTTCCAGCTCAGAAAAGCATTTTTCAAGCGATTTCAACATTTCAGGTTGGATTGTGATTTTACATGCAAAAGTGCCCAATTCGGCCTAAAATGCCTTCAGGAGCATTCTTATGATGAGAAATGTAGTTTAAAGGCATTTCCAGCTCAGAAAAGCATTTTTCAAGCGATTTCAACATTTCAGGTTGGATTTTGACTTTTCATGCAAAAGTGCCCAATTCGGCCTAAAATGCCTTCAGGAGCATTCTTATGATGAGAAATGTGGTTTAAAGGCATTTCCAGCTCAGAAAAGCATTTTTGCAAGCGAATTCAACATTTCAGGTTGGATTGTGACTTTACATGCAAAAGTGCCCAATTCGGCCTAAAATGCCTTCAAGAGCATTCTTATGATGAGAAATGTGGTTTAAAGGCATTTCCAGCTCAGAAAAGCATTTTTCAAGCGATTTCAACATTTCAGGTTGGATCGTAACTTTTCATGCAAAAGTGCCCAATTCGGCCTAAAATGCCTTCAGTAGCATTCTTATGATGAGACATGTCGTTTAAAAGGCATTTCCAGCTAAGAAAAGCATTTTTCAAGCGATTTCAACATTTCAGGTTGGATTGTGACTTTTCATGCAAAAGTGTCCAATTCGGCCTAAAATGCTTTCAGGAGCATTCTTATGATGAGAAATGTCGTTTAAAGGCATTTCCAGCTAAGAAAAGCATTTTTCAAGCGATTTCAACATTTCAGGTTGGATTGTGACTTTTCATGCAAAAGTGCCCAATTCGGCCTAAAATGCCTTCAGGAGCATTCTTATGATGAGAAATGTCGTTTAAAGGCATTTCCAGCTCAGAAAAGCATTTTTCAAGCGATTTCAACATTTCAGGTTGGATTTTGACTTTTCATGTAAAAGTGCCCAATTCGGCCTAAAATGCCTTCAGGAGCATTCTTATGATGAGAAATGTCGTTTAAAGGCATTTCCAGCTCAGAAAAGCATTTTTCAAGCGATTTCAACATTTCAGGTTGGATTTTGACTTTACATGCAAAAGTGCCCAATTCGGCCTAAAATGCCTTCAGGAGCATTCTTATGATGAGAAATGTGGTTTAAAGGCATTTCCAGCTCAGAAAAGCATTTTTCAAGCGATTTCAACATTTCAGGTTGGATTTTAACTTTACATGCAAAAGTGCCCAATTCGGCCTAAAATGCCTTCAGGAGCATTCTTATGATGAGAAATGTGGTTTAAAGGCATTTCCAGCTCAGAAAAGCATTTTTCAAGCGATTTCAACATTTCAGGTTGGATTGTGACTTTACATGCAAAAGTGCCCAATTCGGCCTAAAATGCCTTCAGGAGCATTCTTATGATGAGAAATGTCGTTTAAAGGCATTTCCAGCTCAGAAAAGCATTTTTGCAAGCGAATTCAACATTTCAGGTTGGATTGTGACTTTACATGCAAAAGTGCCCAATTCGGCCTAAAATGCCTTCAAGAGCATTCTTATGATGAGAAATGTGGTTTAAAGGCATTTCCAGCTCAGAAAAGCATTTTTCAAGCGATTTCAACATTTCAGGTTGGATCGTAACTTTTCATGCAAAAGTGCCCAATTCGGCCTAAAATGCCTTCAGGAGCATTCTTATGATGAGAAATGTGGTTTAAAGGCATTTCCAGCTCAGAAAAGCATTTTTGCAAGCGAATTCAACATTTCAGGTTGGATTGTGACTTTACATGCAAAAGTGCCCAATTCGGCCTAAAATGCCTTCAAGAGCATTCTTATGATGAGAAATGTGGTTTAAAGGCATTTCCAGCTCAGAAAAGCATTTTTCAAGCGATTTCAACATTTCAGGTTGGATCGTGACTTTTCATGCAAAAGTGCCCAATTCGGCCTAAAATGCCTTCAGTAGCATTCTTATGATGAGACATGTCGTTTAAAGGCATTTCCAGCTAAGAAAAGCATTTTTCAAGCGATTTCAACATTTCAGGTTGGATTTTGACTTTTCATGTAAAAGTGCCCAATTCGGCCTAAAATGCCTTCAGGAGCATTCTTATGATGAGAAATGTCGTTTAAAGGCATTTCCAGCTCAGAAAAGCATTTTTCAAGCGATTTCAACATTTCAGGTTGGATTTTGACTTTACATGCAAAAGTGCCCAATTCGGCCTAAAATGCCTTCAGGAGCATTCTTATGATGAGAAATGTGGTTTAAAGGCATTTCCAGCTCAGAAAAGCATTTTTCAAGCGATTTCAACATTTCAGGTTGGATTTTAACTTTACATGCAAAAGTGCCCAATTCGGCCTAAAATGCCTTCAGGAGCATTCTTATGATGAGAAATGTGGTTTAAAGGCATTTCCAGCTCAGAAAAGCATTTTTCAAGCGATTTCAACATTTCAGGTTGGATTGTGACTTTACATGCAAAAGTGCCCAATTCGGCCTAAAATGCCTTCAGGAGCATTCTTATGATGAGAAATGTCGTTTAAAGGCATTTCCAGCTCAAAAAAGCATTTTTCAAGCGATTTCAACATTTCAGGTTGGATTGTAACTTTTCATGCAAAAGTGCCCAATTCGGCCTAAAATGCCTTCAGGAGCATTCTTATGATGAGAAATGTCGTTTAAAGGCATTTCCAGCTAAGAAAAGCATTTTTCAAGCGATTTCAACATTTCAGGTTGGATTGTGACTTTTCATGCAAAAGTGTCCAATTCGGCCTAAAATGCTTTCAGGAGCATTCTTATGATGAGAAATGTCGTTTAAAGGCATTTCCAGCTCAGAAAAGCATTTTTCAAGCGATTTCAACATTTCAGGTTGGATTTTGACTTTTCATGCAAAAGTGCCCAATTCGGCCTAAAATGCCTTCAGGAGCATTCTTATGATGAGAAATGTCGTTTAAAGGCATTTCCAGCTCAGAAAAGCATTTTTCAAGCGATTTCAACATTTCAGGTTGGATTGTGATTTTACATGCAAAAGTGCCCAATTCGGCCTAAAATGCCTTCAGGAGCATTCTTATGATGAGAAATGTAGTTTAAAGGTATTTCCAACTCAGAAAAGCATTTTTCAAGCGATTTCAACATTTCAGGTTGGATTTTGACTTTTCATGCAAAAGTGCCCAATTCGGCCTAAAATGCCTTCAGGAGCATTCTTATGATGAGAAATGTCGTTTAAAGGCATTTCCAGCTCAGAAAAGCATTTTTCAAGCGATTTCAACATTTCAGGTTGGATTGTGACTTTACATGCAAAAGTGCCCAATTCGACCTAAAATGCCTTCAGGAGCATTCTTATGATGAGAAATGTCGTTTAAAGGCATTTCCAGCTCAGAAAAGCATTTTTCAAGCGATTTCAACATTTCAGGTTGGATTTTGACTTTTCATGCAAAAGTGCCCAATTCGGCCTAAAATGCCTTCAGGAGCATTCTTATGATGAGAAATGTCGTTTAAAGGCATTTCCAGCTCAGAAAAGCATTTTTCAAGCGATTTCAACATTTCAGGTTGGATTGTGATTTTACATGCAAAAGTGCCCAATTCGGCCTAAAATGCCTTCAGGAGCATTCTTATGATGAGAAATGTCGTTTAAAGGCATTTCCAGCTCAGAAAAGCATTTTTCAAGCGATTTCAACTTTTCAGGTTGGATTTTGACTTTTCATGCAAAAGTGCCCAATTCGGCCTAAAATGCCTTCAGGAGCATTTTTATGATGAGAAATGTCGTTTAAAGGCATTTCCAGCTCAGAAAAGCATTTTTCAAGCGATTTCAACATTTCAGGTTGGATTTTGACTTTACATGCAAAAGTGCCCAATTCGGCCTAAAATGCCTTCAGGAGCATTCTTATGATGAGAAATGTGGTTTAAAGGCATTTCCAGCTCAGAAAAGCATTTTTCAAGCGATTTCAACATTTCAGGTTGGATTTTGACTTTTCATGCAAAAGTGCCCAATTCGGCCTAAAATGCCTTCAGGAGCATTTTTATGATGAGAAATGTCGTTTAAAGGCATTTCCAGCTCAGAAAAGCATTTTTCAAGCGATTTCAACATTTCAGGTTGGATTTTGACTTTTCATGCAAAAGTGCCCAATTTGGCCTAAAATGCCTTCAGGCGCATTCTTATGATGAGAAATGTCGTTTAAAGGCATTTCCAGCTCAGAAAAGCATTTTTCAAGCGATTTCAACATTTCAGGTTGGATTGTGACTTTACATGCAAAAGTGCCCAATTCGGCCTAAAATGCCTTCAGGAGCATTCTTATGATGAGAAATGTGGTTTAAAGGCATTTCCAGCTCAGAAAAGCATTTTTCAAGCGATTTCAACATTTCAGGTTGGATTTTGACTTTACATGCAAAAGTGCCCAATTCGGCCTAAAATGCCTTCAGGAGCATTCTTATGATGAGAAATGTGGTTTAAAGGCATTTCCAGCTCAGAAAAGCATTTTTGCAAGCGAATTCAACATTTCAGGTTGGATTGTGACTTTACATGCAAAAGTGCCCAATTCGGCCGAAAATGCCTTCAGGAGCATTCTTATGATGAGAAATGTGGTTTAAAGGCATTTCCAGCTCAGAAAAGCATTTTTCAAGCGATTTCAACATTTCAGGTTGGATCGTAACTTTTCATGCAAAAGTGCCCAATTCGGCCTAAAATGCCTTCAGTAGCATTCTTATGATGAGACATGTCGTTTAAAGGCATTTCCAGCTAAGAAAAGCATTTTTCAAGCGATTTCAACATTTCAGGTTGGATTGTGACTTTTCATGCAAAAGTGTCCAATTCGGCCTAAAATGCTTTCAGGAGCATTCTTATGATGAGAAATGTCGTTTAAAGGCATTTCCAGCTAAGAAAAGCATTTTTCAAGCGATGTCAACATTTCAGGTTGGATTGTGACTTTTCATGTAAAAGTGCCCAATTCGGCCTAAAATGCCTTCAGGAGCATTCTTATGATGAGAAATGTCGTTTAAAGGCATTTCCAGCTCAGAAAAGCATTTTTCAAGCGATTTCAACATTTCAGGTTGGATTTTGACTTTTCATGTAAAAGTGCCCAATTCGGCCTAAAATGCCTTCAGGAGCATTCTTATGATGAGAAATGTCGTTTAAAGGCATTTCCAGCTCAGAAAAGCATTTTTCAAGCGATTTCAACATTTCAGGTTGGATTTTGACTTTACATGCAAAAGTGCCCAATTCGGCCTAAAATGCCTTCAGGAGCATTCTTATGATGAGAAATGTGGTTTAAAGGCAATTCCAGCTCAGAAAAGCATTTTTCAAGCGATTTCAACATTTCAGGTTGGATTTTGACTTTACATGCAAAAGTGCCCAATTCGGCCTAAAATGCCTTCAGGAGCATTCTTATGATGAGAAATGTCGTTTAAAGGCATTTCCAGCTCAGAAAAGCATTTTTCAAGCGATTTCAACATTTCAGGTTGGATTGTGACTTTACATGCAAAAGTGCCTAATTCGGCCTAAAATGCCTTCAGGAGCATTCTTATGATGAGAAATGTCGTTTAAAAGGCATTTCCAGCTCAGAAAAGCATTTTTCAAGCGATTTCAACATTTCAGGTTGGATTGTAACTTTTCATGCAAAAGTGCCCAATTCGGCCTAAAATGCCTTCAGGCGCATTCTTATGATGAGAAATGTCGTTTAAAGGCATTTCCAGCTAAGAAAAGCATTTTTCAAGCGATTTCAACATTTCAGGTTGGATTGTGACTTTTCATGCAAAAGTGTCCAATTCGGCCTAAAATGCTTTCAGGAGCATTCTTATGATGAGAAATGTCGTTTAAAGGCATTTCCAGCTCAGAAAAGCATTTTTCAAGCGATTTCAACATTTCAGGTTGGATTTTGACTTTTCATGCAAAAGTGCCCAATTCGGCCTAAAATGCCTTCAGGAGCATTCTTATGATGAGAAATGTCGTTTAAAGGCATTTCCAGCTCAGAAAAGCATTTTTCAAGCGATTTCAAAATTTCAGGTTGGATTGTGACTTTACATGCAAAAGTGCCCAATTCGACCTAAAATGCCTTCAGGAGCATTCTTATGATGAGAAATGTCGTTTAAAGGCATTTCCAGCTCAGCAAAGCATTTTTCAAGCGATTTCAACATTTCAGGTTGGATTTTGACTTTTCATGCAAAAGTGCCCAATTCGGCCTAAAATGCCTTCAGGAGCATTCTTATGATGAGAAATGTCGTTTAAAGGCATTTCCAGCTCAGAAAAGCATTTTTCAAGCGATTTCAACATTTCAGGTTGGATTGTGACTTTACATGCAAAAGTGCCCAATTCGACCTAAAATGCCTTCAGGAGCATTCTTATGATGAGAAATGTCGTTTAAAGGCATTTCCAGCTCAGAAAAGCATTTTTCAAGCGATTTCAACATTTCAGGTTGGATTGTGACTTTTCATGCAAAAGTGCCCATTCGGCCTAAAATGCCTTCAGGAGCATTCTTATGATGAGAAATGTCGTTTAAAGGCATATCCAGCTCAGAAAAGCATTTTTCAAGCGATTTCAACATTTCAGGTTGGATTGTGACTTTTCATGCAAAAGTGCTCAATTCGGCCTAAAATGCCTTCAGGAGCATTCTTATGATGAGAAATGTCGTTTAAAGGCATTTCCAGCTCAGAAAAGCATTTTTCAAGCGATTTCAACATTTCAGGTTGGATTTGTGACTTTACATGCAAAAGTGCCCAATTCAGCCTAAAATTCCTTCAGGAGCATTCTTATGATGAGAAATGTCGTTTAAAGGCATTTCCAGCTCATAAAAGCATTTTTCAAGCGATTTCAACATTTCAGGTTGGATTTTGACTTTTCATACAAAAGTGCCCAATTTGGCCTAAAATGCCTTCAGGCGCATTCTTATGATGAGAAATATCGTTTAAAGGCATTTCCAGCTCAGAAAAGCATTTTTCAAGCGATTTCAACATTTCAGGTTGGATTGTGATTTTACATGCAAAAGTGCCCAATTCGGCCTAAAATGCCTTCAGGAGCATTCTTATGATGAGAAATGTAGTTTAAAGGCATTTCCAGCTCAGAAAAGCATTTTTCAAGCGATTTCAACATTTCAGGTTGGATTTTGACTTTTCATGCAAAAGTGCCCAATTCGGCCTAAAATGCCTTCAGGAGCATTCTTATGATGAGAAATGTGGTTTAAAGGCATTTCCAGCTCAGAAAAGCATTTTTGCAAGCGAATTCAACATTTCAGGTTGGATTGTGACTTTACATGCAAAAGTGCCCAATTCGGCCTAAAATGCCTTCAAGAGCATTCTTATGATGAGAAATGTGGTTTAAAGGCATTTCCAGCTCAGAAAAGCATTTTTCAAGCGATTTCAACATTTCAGGTTGGATCGTAACTTTTCATGCAAAAGTGCCCAATTCGGCCTAAAATGCCTTCAGTAGCATTCTTATGATGAGACATGTCGTTTAAAGGCATTTCCAGCTAAGAAAAGCATTTTTCAAGCGATTTCAACATTTCAGGTTGGATTGTGACTTTTCATGCAAAAGTGTCCAATTCGGCCTAAAATGCTTTCAGGAGCATTCTTATGATGAGAAATGTCGTTTAAAGGCATTTCCAGCTAAGAAAAGCATTTTTCAAGCGATTTCAACATTTCAGGTTGGATTGTGACTTTTCATGCAAAAGTGCCCAATTCGGCCTAAAATGCCTTCAGGAGCATTCTTATGATGAGAAATGTCGTTTAAAGGCATTTCCAGCTCAGAAAAGCATTTTTCAAGCGATTTCAACATTTCAGGTTGGATTTTGACTTTTCATGTAAAAGTGCCCAATTCGGCCTAAAATGCCTTCAGGAGCATTCTTATGATGAGAAATGTCGTTTAAAGGCATTTCCAGCTCAGAAAAGCATTTTTCAAGCGATTTCAACATTTCAGGTTGGATTTTGACTTTACATGCAAAAGTGCCCAATTCGGCCTAAAATGCCTTCAGGAGCATTCTTATGATGAGAAATGTGGTTTAAAGGCATTTCCAGCTCAGAAAAGCATTTTTCAAGCGATTTCAACATTTCAGGTTGGATTTTAACTTTACATGCAAAAGTGCCCAATTCGGCCTAAAATGCCTTCAGGAGCATTCTTATGATGAGAAATGTGGTTTAAAGGCATTTCCAGCTCAGAAAAGCATTTTTCAAGCGATTTCAACATTTCAGGTTGGATTGTGACTTTACATGCAAAAGTGCCCAATTCGGCCTAAAATGCCTTCAGGAGCATTCTTATGATGAGAAATGTCGTTTAAAGGCATTTCCAGCTCAAAAAAGCATTTTTCAAGCGATTTCAACATTTCAGGTTGGATTGTAACTTTTCATGCAAAAGTGCCCAATTCGGCCTAAAATGCCTTCAGGAGCATTCTTATGATGAGAAATGTCGTTTAAAGGCATTTCCAGCTAAGAAAAGCATTTTTCAAGCGATTTCAACATTTCAGGTTGGATTGTGACTTTTCATGCAAAAGTGTCCAATTCGGCCTAAAATGCTTTCAGGAGCATTCTTATGATGAGAAATGTCGTTTAAAGGCATTTCCAGCTCAGAAAAGCATTTTTCAAGCGATTTCAACATTTCAGGTTGGATTTTGACTTTTCATGCAAAAGTGCCCAATTCGGCCTAAAATGCCTTCAGGAGCATTCTTATGATGAGAAATGTCGTTTAAAGGCATTTCCAGCTCAGAAAAGCATTTTTCAAGCGATTTCAACATTTCAGGTTGGATTGTGACTTTACATGCAAAAGTGCCCAATTCGACCTAAAATGCCTTCAGGAGCATTCTTATGATGAGAAATGTCGTTTAAAGGTATTTCCAGCTCAGAAAAGCATTTTTCAAGCGATTTCAACATTTCAGGTTGGATTTTGACTTTTCATGCAAAAGTGCCCAATTCGGCCTAAAATGCCTTCAGGAGCATTCTTATGATGAGAAATGTCGTTTAAAGGCATTTCCAGCTCAGAAAAGCATTTTTCAAGCGATTTCAACATTTCAGGTTGGATTTTGACTTTACATGCAAAAGTGCCCAATTCGGCCTAAAATGCCTTCAGGAGCATTCTTATGATGAGAAATGTGGTTTAAAGGCAATTCCAGCTCAGAAAAGCATTTTTCAAGCGATTTCAACATTTCAGGTTGGATTTTGACTTTACATGCAAAAGTGCCCAATTCGGCCTAAAATGCCTTCAGGAGCATTCTTATGATGAGAAATGTCGTTTAAAGGCATTTCCAGCTCAGAAAAGCATTTTTCAAGCGATTTCAACATTTCAGGTTGGATTGTGACTTTACATGCAAAAGTGCCTAATTCGGCCTAAAATGCCTTCAGGAGCATTCTTATGATGAGAAATGTCGTTTAAAGGCATTTCCAGCTCAGAAAAGCATTTTTCAAGCGATTTCAACATTTCAGGTTGGATTGTAACTTTTCATGCAAAAGTGCCCAATTCGGCCTAAAATGCCTTCAGGCGCATTCTTATGATGAGAAATGTCGTTTAAAGGCATTTCCAGCTAAGAAAAGCATTTTTCAAGCGATTTCAACATTTCAGGTTGGATTGTGACTTTTCATGCAAAAGTGTCCAATTCGGCCTAAAATGCTTTCAGGAGCATTCTTATGATGAGAAATGTGGTTTAAAGGCAATTCCAGCTCAGAAAAGCATTTTTCAAGCGATTTCAACATTTCAGGTTGGATTTTGACTTTACATGCAAAAGTGCCCAATTCGGCCTAAAATGCCTTCAGGAGCATTCTTATGATGAGAAATGTCGTTTAAAGGCATTTCCAGCTCAGAAAAGCATTTTTCAAGCGATTTCAACATTTCAGGTTGGATTGTGACTTTACATGCAAAAGTGCCTAATTCGGCCTAAAATGCCTTCAGGAGCATTCTTATGATGAGAAATGTCGTTTAAAGGCATTTCCAGCTCAGAAAAGCATTTTTCAAGCGATTTCAACATTTCAGGTTGGATTGTAACTTTTCATGCAAAAGTGCCCAATTCGGCCTAAAATGCCTTCAGGCGCATTCTTATGATGAGAAATGTCGTTTAAAGGCATTTCCAGCTAAGAAAAGCATTTTTCAAGCGATTTCAACATTTCAGGTTGGATTGTGACTTTTCATGCAAAAGTGTCCAATTCGGCCTAAAATGCTTTCAGGAGCATTCTTATGATGAGAAATGTCGTTTAAAGGCATTTCCAGCTCAGAAAAGCATTTTTCAAGCGATTTCAACATTTCAGGTTGGATTTTGACTTTTCATGCAAAAGTGCCCAATTCGGCCTAAAATGCCTTCAGGAGCATTCTTATGATGAGAAATGTCGTTTAAAGGCATTTCCAGCTCAGAAAAGCATTTTTCAAGCGATTTCAACATTTCAGGTTGGATTGTGACTTTACATGCAAAAGTGCCCAATTCGACCTAAAATGCCTTCAGGAGCATTCTTATGATGAGAAATGTCGTTTAAAGGCATTTCCAGCTCAGCAAAGCATTTTTCAAGCGATTTCAACATTTCAGGTTGGATTTTGACTTTTCATGCAAAAGTGCCCAATTCGGCCTAAAATGCCTTCAGGAGCATTCTTATGATGAGAAATGTCGTTTAAAGGCATTTCCAGCTCAGAAAAGCATTTTTCAAGCGATTTCAACATTTCAGGTTGGATTGTGACTTTACATGCAAAAGTGCCCAATTCGACCTAAAATGCCTTCAGGAGCATTCTTATGATGAGAAATGTCGTTTAAAGGCATTTCCAGCTCAGAAAAGCATTTTTCAAGCGATTTCAACATTTCAGGTTGGATTGTGACTTTTCATGCAAAAGTGCCCATTCGGCCTAAAATGCCTTCAGGAGCATTCTTATGATGAGAAATGTCGTTTAAAGGCATATCCAGCTCAGAAAAGCATTTTTCAAGCGATTTCAACATTTCAGGTTGGATTGTGACTTTTCATGCAAAAGTGCTCTATTCGGCCTAAAATGCCTTCAGGAGCATTCTTATGATGAGAAATGTCGTTTAAAGGCATTTCCAGCTCAGAAAAGCATTTTTCAAGCGATTTCAACATTTCAGGTTGGATTTGTGACTTTACATGCAAAAGTGCCCAATTCAGCCTAAAATTCCTTCAGGAGCATTCTTATGATGAGAAATGTCGTTTAAAGGCATTTCCAGCTCATAAAAGCATTTTTCAAGCGATTTCAACATTTCAGGTTGGATTTTGACTTTTCATACAAAAGTGCCCAATTTGGCCTAAAATGCCTTCAGGCGCATTCTTATGATGAGAAATATCGTTTAAAGGCATTTCCAGCTCAGAAAAGCATTTTTCAAGCGATTTCAACATTTCAGGTTGGATTGTGATTTTACATGCAAAAGTGCCCAATTCGGCCTAAAATGCCTTCAGGAGCATTCTTATGATGAGAAATGTAGTTTAAAGGCATTTCCAGCTCAGAAAAGCATTTTTCAAGCGATTTCAACATTTCAGGTTGGATTTTGACTTTTCATGCAAAAGTGCCCAATTCGGCCTAAAATGCCTTCAGGAGCATTCTTATGATGAGAAATGTGGTTTAAAGGCATTTCCAGCTCAGAAAAGCATTTTTGCAAGCGAATTCAACATTTCAGGTTGGATTGTGACTTTACATGCAAAAGTGCCCAATTCGGCCTAAAATGCCTTCAAGAGCATTCTTATGATGAGAAATGTGGTTTAAAGGCATTTCCAGCTCAGAAAAGCATTTTTCAAGCGATTTCAACATTTCAGGTTGGATCGTAACTTTTCATGCAAAAGTGCCCAATTCGGCCTAAAATGCCTTCAGTAGCATTCTTATGATGAGACATGTCGTTTAAAGGCATTTCCAGCTAAGAAAAGCATTTTTCAAGCGATTTCAACATTTCAGGTTGGATTGTGACTTTTCATGCAAAAGTGTCCAATTCGGCCTAAAATGCTTTCAGGAGCATTCTTATGATGAGAAATGTCGTTTAAAGGCATTTCCAGCTAAGAAAAGCATTTTTCAAGCGATTTCAACATTTCAGGTTGGATTGTGACTTTTCATGCAAAAGTGCCCAATTCGGCCTAAAATGCCTTCAGGAGCATTCTTATGATGAGAAATGTCGTTTAAAGGCATTTCCAGCTCAGAAAAGCATTTTTCAAGCGATTTCAACATTTCAGGTTGGATTTTGACTTTTCATGTAAAAGTGCCCAATTCGGCCTAAAATGCCTTCAGGAGCATTCTTATGATGAGAAATGTCGTTTAAAGGCATTTCCAGCTCAGAAAAGCATTTTTCAAGCGATTTCAACATTTCAGGTTGGATTTTGACTTTACATGCAAAAGTGCCCAATTCGGCCTAAAATGCCTTCAGGAGCATTCTTATGATGAGAAATGTGGTTTAAAGGCATTTCCAGCTCAGAAAAGCATTTTTCAAGCGATTTCAACATTTCAGGTTGGATTTTAACTTTACATGCAAAAGTGCCCAATTCGGCCTAAAATGCCTTCAGGAGCATTCTTATGATGAGAAATGTGGTTTAAAGGCATTTCCAGCTCAGAAAAGCATTTTTCAAGCGATTTCAACATTTCAGGTTGGATTGTGACTTTACATGCAAAAGTGCCCAATTCGGCCTAAAATGCCTTCAGGAGCATTCTTATGATGAGAAATGTCGTTTAAAGGCATTTCCAGCTCAAAAAAGCATTTTTCAAGCGATTTCAACATTTCAGGTTGGATTGTAACTTTTCATGCAAAAGTGCCCAATTCGGCCTAAAATGCCTTCAGGAGCATTCTTATGATGAGAAATGTCGTTTAAAGGCATTTCCAGCTCAGAAAAGCATTTTTCAAGCGATTTCAACATTTCAGGTTGGATTGTGACTTTACATGCAAAAGTGCCCAATTCGACCTAAAATGCCTTCAGGAGCATTCTTATGATGAGAAATGTCGTTTAAAGGTATTTCCAGCTCAGAAAAGCATTTTTCAAGCGATTTCAACATTTCAGGTTGGATTTTGACTTTTCATGCAAAAGTGCCCAATTCGGCCTAAAATGCCTTCAGGAGCATTCTTATGATGAGAAATGTCGTTTAAAGGCATTTCCAGCTCAGAAAAGCATTTTTCAAGCGATTTCAACATTTCAGGTTGGATTGTGACTTTACATGCAAAAGTGCCCAATTCGACCTAAAATGCCTTCAGGAGCATTCTTATGATGAGAAATGTCGTTTAAAGGCATTTCCAGCTCAGAAAAGCATTTTTCAAGCGATTTCAACATTTCAGGTTGGATTTTGACTTTTCATGCAAAAGTGCCCAATTCGGCCTAAAATGCCTTCAGGAGCATTCTTATGATGAGAAATGTCGTTTAAAGGCATTTCCAGCTCAGAAAAGCATTTTTCAAGCGATTTCAACATTTCAGGTTGGATTGTGATTTTACATGCAAAAGTGCCCAATTCGGCCTAAAATGCCTTCAGGAGCATTCTTATGATGAGAAATGTCGTTTAAAGGCATTTCCAGCTCAGAAAAGCATTTTTCAAGCGATTTCAACTTTTCAGGTTGGATTTTGACTTTTCATGCAAAAGTGCCCAATTCGGCCTAAAATGCCTTCAGGAGCATTTTTATGATGAGAAATGTCGTTTAAAGGCATTTCCAGCTCAGAAAAGCATTTTTCAAGCGATTTCAACATTTCAGGTTGGATTTTGACTTTACATGCAAAAGTGCCCAATTCGGCCTAAAATGCCTTCAGGAGCATTCTTATGATGAGAAATGTGGTTTAAAGGCATTTCCAGCTCAGAAAAGCATTTTTCAAGCGATTTCAACATTTCAGGTTGGATTGTGACTTTACATGCAAAAGTGCCCAATTCGGCCTAAAATGCCTTCAGGAGCATTCTTATGATGAGAAATGTGGTTTAAAGGCATTTCCAGCTCAGAAAAGCATTTTTCAAGCGATTTCAACATTTCAGGTTGGATTGTGACTTTACATGCAAAAGTGCCCAATTCGGCCTAAAATGCCTTCAGGAGCATTCTTATGATGAGAAATGTGGTTTAAAGGCATTTCCAGCTCAGAAAAGCATTTTTGCAAGCGAATTCAACATTTCAGGTTGGATTGTGACTTTACATGCAAAAGTGCCCAATTCGGCCTAAAATGCCTTCAGGAGCATTCTTATGATGAGACATGTCGTTTAAAGGCATTTCCAGCTAAGAAAAGCATTTTTCAAGCGATTTCAACATTTCAGGTTGGATTGTGACTTTTCATGCAAAAGTGTCCAATTCGGCCTAAAATGCTTTCAGGAGCATTCTTATGATGAGAAATGTCGTTTAAAGGCAATTCCAGCTAAGAAAAGCATTTTTCAAGCGATTTCAACATTTCAGGTTGGATTGTGACTTTTCATGCAAAAGTGCCCAATTCGGCCTAAAATGCCTTCAGGAGCATTCTTATGATGAGAAATGTCGTTTAAAGGCATTTCCAGCTCAGAAAAGCATTTTTCAAGCGATTTCAACATTTCAGGTTGGATTTTGACTTTTCATGTAAAAGTGCCCAATTCGGCCTAAAATGCCTTCAGGAGCATTCTTATGATGAGAAATGTCGTTTAAAGGCATTTCCAGCTCAGAAAAGCATTTTTCAAGCGATTTCAACATTTCAGGTTGGATTTTGACTTTACATGCAAAAGTGCCCAATTCGGCCTAAAATGCCTTCAGGAGCATTCTTATGATGAGAAATGTGGTTTAAAGGCAATTCCAGCTCAGAAAAGCATTTTTCAAGCGATTTCAACATTTCAGGTTGGATTTTGACTTTACATGCAAAAGTGCCCAATTCGGCCTAAAATGCCTTCAGGAGCATTCTTATGATGAGAAATGTCGTTTAAAGGCATTTCCAGCTCAGAAAAGCATTTTTCAAGCGATTTCAACATTTCAGGTTGGATTGTGACTTTACATGCAAAAGTGCCCAATTCGGCCTAAAATGCCTTCAGGAGCATTCTTATGATGAGAAATGTGGTTTAAAGGCATTTCCAGCTCAGAAAAGCATTTTTCAAGCGATTTCAACATTTCAGGTTGGATCGTAACTTTTCATGCAAAAGTGCCCAATTCGGCCTAAAATGCCTTCAGTAGCATTCTTATGATGAGACATGTCGTTTAAAGGCAATTCCAGCTCAGAAAAGCATTTTTCAAGCGATTTCAACATTTCAGGTTGGATTTTGACTTTACATGCAAAAGTGCCCAATTCGGCCTAAAATGCCTTCAGGAGCATTCTTATGATGAGAAATGTCGTTTAAAGGCATTTCCAGCTCAGAAAAGCATTTTTCAAGCGATTTCAACATTTCAGGTTGGATTGTGACTTTACATGCAAAAGTGCCCAATTCGGCCTAAAATGCCTTCAGGAGCATTCTTATGATGAGAAATGTGGTTTAAAGGCATTTCCAGCTCAGAAAAGCATTTTTCAAGCGATTTCAACATTTCAGGTTGGATCGTAACTTTTCATGCAAAAGTGCCCAATTCGGCCTAAAATGCCTTCAGTAGCATTCTTATGATGAGACATGTCGTTTAAAGGCATTTCCAGCTAAGAAAAGCATTTTTCAAGCGATTTCAACATTTCAGGTTGGATTGTGACTTTTCATGCAAAAGTGTCCAATTCGGCCTAAAATGCTTTCAGGAGCATTCTTATGATGAGAAATGTCGTTTAAAGGCAATTCCAGCTAAGAAAAGCATTTTTCAAGCGATTTCAACATTTCAGGTTGGATTGTGACTTTTCATGCAAAAGTGCCCAATTCGGCCTAAAATGCCTTCAGGAGCATTCTTATGATGAGAAATGTCGTTTAAAGGCATTTCCAGCTCAGAAAAGCATTTTTCAAGCGATTTCAACATTTCAGGTTGGATTTTGACTTTTCATGTAAAAGTGCCCATTTCGGCCTAAAATGCCTTCAGGAGCATTCTTATGATGAGAAATGTCGTTTAAAGGCATTTCCAGCTCAGAAAAGCATTTTTCAAGCGATTTCAACATTTCAGGTTGGATTTTGACTTTACATGCAAAAGTGCCCAATTCGGCCTAAAATGCCTTCAGGAGCATTCTTATGATGAGAAATGTGGTTTAAAGGCAATTCCAGCTCAGAAAAGCATTTTTCAAGCGATTTCAACATTTCAGGTTGGATTTTGACTTTACATGCAAAAGTGCCCAATTCGGCCTAAAATGCCTTCAGGAGCATTCTTATGATGAGAAATGTCGTTTAAAGGCATTTCCAGCTCAGAAAAGCATTTTTCAAGCGATTTCAACATTTCAGGTTGGATTGTGACTTTACATGCAAAAGTGCCCAATTCGGCCTAAAATGCCTTCAGGAGCATTCTTATGATGAGAAATGTCGTTTAAAGGCATTTCCAGCTCAGAAAAGCATTTTTCAAGCGATTTCAACATTTCAGGTTGGATTGTAACTTTTCATGCAAAAGTGCCCAATTCGGCCTAAAATGCCTTCAGGCGCATTCTTATGATGAGAAATGTCGTTTAAAGGCATTTCCAGCTCAGAAAAGCATTTTTCAAGCGATTTCAACATTTGAGGTTGGATTGTGATTTTACATGCAAAAGTGCCCAATTCGGCCTAAAATGCCTTCAGGAGCATTCTTATGATGAGAAATGTCGTTTAAAGGCATTTCCAGCTCAGAAAAGCATTTTTCAAGCGATTTCAACTTTTCAGGTTGGATTTTGACTTTTCATGCAAAAGTGCCCAATTCGGCCTAAAATGCCTTCAGGAGCATTTTTATGATGAGAAATGTCGTTTAAAGGCATTTCCAGCTCAGAAAAGCATTTTTCAAGCGATTTCAACATTTCAGGTTGGATTTTGACTTTACATGCAAAAGTGCCCAATTCGGCCTAAAATGCCTTCAGGAGCATTCTTATGATGAGAAATGTGGTTTAAAGGCATTTCCAGCTCAGAAAAGCATTTTTCAAGCGATTTCAACATTTCAGGTTGGATTTTGACTTTTCATGCAAAAGTGCCCAATTCGGCCTAAAATGCCTTCAGGAGCATTTTTATGATGAGAAATGTCGTTTAAAGGCATTTCCAGCTCAGAAAAGCATTTTTCAAGCGATTTCAACATTTCAGGTTGGATTTTGACTTTACATGCAAAAGTGTCCAATTCGGCCTAAAATGCTTTCAGGAGCATTCTTATGATGAGAAATGTCGTTTAAAGGCATTTCCAGCTCAGAAAAGCATTTTTCAAGCGATTTCAACATTTCAGGTTGGATTTTGACTTTTCATGCAAAAGTGCCCAATTCGGCCTAAAATGCCTTCAGGAGCATTCTTATGATGAGAAATGTCGTTTAAAGGCATTTCCAGCTCAGAAAAGCATTTTTCAAGCGATTTCAACATTTCAGGTTGGATTGTGACTTTACATGCAAAAGTGCCCAATTCGACCTAAAATGCCTTCAGGAGCATTCTTATGATGAGAAATGTCGTTTAAAGGCATTTCCAGCTCAGAAAAGCATTTTTCAAGCGATTTCAACATTTCAGGTTGGATTGTGACTTTTCATGCAAAAGTGCCCAATTCGGCCTAAAATGCCTTCAGGAGCATTCTTATGATGAGAAATGTCGTTTAAAGGCATATCCAGCTCAGAAAAGCATTTTTCAAGCGATTTCAACATTTCAGGTTGGATTGTGACTTTTCATGCAAAAGTGCTCAATTCGGCCTAAAATGCTTTCAGGATCATTCTTATGATGAGAAATGTCGTTTAAAGGCATTTCCAGCTCAGAAAAGCATTTTTCAAGCGATTTCAACATTTCAGGTTGGATTGTGACTTTACATGCAAAAGTGCCCAATTCAGCCTAAAATTCCTTCAGGAGCATTCTTATGATGAGAAATGTCGTTTAAAGGCATTTCCAGCTCATAAAAGCATTTTTTAAGCGATTTCAACATTTCAGGTTGGATTTTGACTTTTCATACAAAAGTGCCCAATTTGGCCTAAAATGCCTTCAGGCGCATTCTTATGATGAGAAATGTCGTTTAAAGGCATTTCCAGCTCAGAAAAGCATTTTTCAAGCGATTTCAACATTTCAGGTTGGATTGTGATTTTACATGCAAAAGTGCCCAATTCGGCCTAAAATGCCTTCAGGAGCATTCTTATGATGAGAAATGTCGTTTAAAGGCATTTCCAGCTCAGAAAAGCATTTTTCAAGCGATTTCAACGTTTCAGGTTGGATTTTGACTTTTCATGCAAAAGTGCCCAATTCGGCCTAAAATGCCTTCAGGAGCATTTTTATGATGAGAAATGTCGTTTAAAGGCATTTCCAGCTCAGAAAAGCATTTTTCAAGCGATTTCAACATTTCAGGTTGGATTTTGACTTTACATGCAAAAGTGCCCAATTCGGCCTAAAATGCCTTCAGGAGCATTCTTATGATGAGAAATGTCGTTTAAAGGCATTTCCAGCTCAGAAAAGCATTTTTCAAGCGATTTCAACTTTTCAGGTTGGATTTTGACTTTTCATGCAAAAGTGCCCAATTCGGCCTAAAATGCCTTCAGGAGCATTTTTATGATGAGAAATGTCGTTTAAAGGCATTTCCAGCTCAGAAAAGCATTTTTCAAGCGATTTCAACATTTCAGGTTGGATTTTGACTTTACATGCAAAAGTGCCCAATTCGGCCTAAAATGCCTTCAGGAGCATTCTTATGATGAGAAATGTGGTTTAAAGGCATTTCCAGCTCAGAAAAGCATTTTTCAAGCGATTTCAACATTTCAGGTTGGATTTTGACTTTTCATGCAAAAGTGCCCAATTCGGCCTAAAATGCCTTCAGGAGCATTTTTATGATGAGAAATGTCGTTTAAAGGCATTTCCAGCTCAGAAAAGCATTTTTCAAGCGATTTCAACATTTCAGGTTGGATTTTGACTTTTCATGCAAAAGTGCCCAATTTGGCCTAAAATGCCTTCAGGCGCATTCTTATGATGAGAAATGTCGTTTAAAGGCATTTCCAGCTCAGAAAAGCATTTTTCAAGCGATTTCAACATTTCAGGTTGGATTGTGACTTTACATGCAAAAGTGCCCAATTCGTCCTAAAATGCCTTCAGGAGCATTCTTATGATGAGAAATGTGGTTTAAAGGCATTTCCAGCTCAGAAAAGCATTTTTCAAGCGATTTCAACATTTCAGGTTGGATTTTGACTTTACATGCAAAAGTGCCCAATTCGGCCTAAAATGCCTTCAGGAGCATTCTTATGATGAGAAATGTCGTTTAAAAGGCATTTCCAGCTCAGAAAAGCATTTTTCAAGCGATTTCAACATTTCAGGTTGGATTTTGACTTTACATGCAAAAGTGCCCAATTCGGCCTAAAATGCCTTCAGGAGCATTCTTATGATGAGAAATGTCGTTTAAAGGCATTTCCAGCTCAGAAAAGCATTTTTCAAGCGATTTCAACATTTCAGGTTGGATTGTGACTTTTCATGCAAAAGTGTCCAATTCGGCCTAAAATGCTTTCAGGAGCATTCTTATGATGAGAAATGTCGTTTAAAGGCATTTCCAGCTCAGAAAAGCATTTTTCAAGCGATTTCAACATTTCAGGTTGGATTTTGACTTTACATGCAAAAGTGCCCAATTCGGCCTAAAATGCCTTCAGGAGCATTCTTATGATGAGAAATGTCGTTTAAAGGCATTTCCAGCTCAGAAAAGCATTTTTCAAGCGATTTCAACATTTCAGGTTGGATTGTGACTTTACATGCAAAAGTGCCCAATTCGGCCTAAAATGCCTTCAGGAGCATTCTTATGATGAGAAATGTCGTTTAAAGGCATTTCCAGCTCAGAAAAGCATTTTTCAAGCGATTTCAACATTTCAGGTTGGATTGTAACTTTTCATGCAAAAGTGCCCAATTCGGCCTAAAATGCCTTCAGGCGCATTCTTATGATGAGAAATGTCGTTTAAAGGCATTTCCAGCTAAGAAAAGCATTTTTCAAGCGATTTCAACATTTCAGGTTGGATTGTGACTTTTCATGCAAAAGTGTCCAATTCGGCCTAAAATGCTTTCAGGAGCATTCTTATGATGAGAAATGTCGTTTAAAGGCATTTCCAGCTCAGAAAAGCATTTTTCAAGCGATTTCAACATTTCAGGTTGGATTTTGACTTTTCATGCAAAAGTGCCCAATTCGGCCTAAAATGCCTTCAGGAGCATTCTTATGATGAGAAATGGCGTTTAAAGGCATTTCCAGCTCAGAAAAGCATTTTTCAAGCGATTTCAACATTTCAGGTTGGATTGTGACTTTACATGCAAAAGTGCCCAATTCGACCTAAAATGCCTTCAGGAGCATTCTTATGATGAGAAATGTCGTTTAAAGGCATTTCCAGCTCAGCAAAGCATTTTTCAAGCGATTTCAACATTTCAGGTTGGATTTTGACTTTTCATGCAAAAGTGCCCAATTCGGCCTAAAATGCCTTCAGGAGCATTCTTATGATGAGAAATGTCGTTTAAAGGCATTTCCAGCTCAGAAAAGCATTTTTCAAGCGATTTCAACATTTCAGGTTGGATTGTGACTTTACATGCAAAAGTGCCCAATTCGACCTAAAATGCCTTCAGGAGCATTCTTATGATGAGAAATGTCGTTTAAAGGCATTTCCAGCTCAGAAAAGCATTTTTCAAGCGATTTCAACATTTCAGGTTGGATTGTGACTTTTCATGCAAAAGTGCCCATTCGGCCTAAAATGCCTTCAGGAGCATTCTTATGATGAGAAATGTCGTTTAAAGGCATATCCAGCTCAGAAAAGCATTTTTCAAGCGATTTCAACATTTCAGGTTGGATTGTGACTTTTCATGCAAAAGTGCTCAATTCGGCCTAAAATGCCTTCAGGAGCATTCTTATGATGAGAAATGTCGTTTAAAGGCATTTCCAGCTCAGAAAAGCAATTTTCAAGCGATTTCAACATTTCAGGTTGGATTGTGACTTTACATGCAAAAGTGCCCAATTCAGCCTAAAATTCCTTCAGGAGCATTCTTATGATGAGAAATGTCGTTTAAAGGCATTTCCAGCTCATAAAAGCATTTTTCAAGCGATTTCAACATTTCAGGTTGGATTTTGACTTTTCATACAAAAGTGCCCAATTTGGCCTAAAATGCCTTCAGGCGCATTTTTATGATGAGAAATGTCGTTTAAAGGCATTTCCAGCTCAGAAAAGCATTTTTCAAGCGATTTCAACATTTCAGGTTGGATTGTGATTTTACATGCAAAAGTGCCCAATTCGGCCTAAAATGCCTTCAGGAGCATTCTTATGATGAGAAATGTCGTTTAAAGGCATTTCCAGCTCAGAAAAGCATTTTTCAAGCGATTTCAACATTTCAGGTTGGATTTTGACTTTTCATGCAAAAGTGCCCAATTCGGCCTAAAATGCCTTCAGGAGCATTCTTATGATGAGAAATGTGGTTTAAAGGCATTTCCAGCTCAGAAAAGCATTTTTGCAAGCGAATTCAACATTTCAGGTTGGATTGTGACTTTACATGCAAAAGTGCCCAATTCGGCCTAAAATGCCTTCAAGAGCATTCTTATGATGAGAAATGTGGTTTAAAGGCATTTCCAGCTCAGAAAAGCATTTTTCAAGCGATTTCAACATTTCAGGTTGGATCGTAACTTTTCATGCAAAAGTGCCCAATTCGGCCTAAAATGCCTTCAGTAGCATTCTTATGATGAGACATGTCGTTTAAAGGCATTTCCAGCTCAGAAAAGCATTTTTCAAGCGATTTCAACATTTCAGGTTGGATTTTGACTTTTCATGCAAAAGTGCCCAATTCGGCCTAAAATGCCTTCAGGAGCATTCTTATGATGAGAAATGTCGTTTAAAGGCATTTCCAGCTCAGAAAAGCATTTTTCAAGCGATTTCAACATTTCAGGTTGGATTGTGACTTTACATGCAAAAGTGCCCAATTCGACCTAAAATGCCTTCAGGAGCATTCTTATGATGAGAAATGTCGTTTAAAGGCATTTCCAGCTCAGCAAAGCATTTTTCAAGCGATTTCAACATTTCAGGTTGGATTTTGACTTTTCATGCAAAAGTGCCCAATTCGGCCTAAAATGCCTTCAGGAGCATTCTTATGATGAGAAATGTCGTTTAAAGGCATTTCCAGCTCAGAAAAGCATTTTTCAAGCGATTTCAACATTTCAGGTTGGATTGTGACTTTACATGCAAAAGTGCCCAATTCGACCTAAAATGCCTTCAGGAGCATTCTTATGATGAGAAATGTCGTTTAAAGGCATTTCCAGCTCAGAAAAGCATTTTTCAAGCGATTTCAACATTTCAGGTTGGATTGTGACTTTTCATGCAAAAGTGCCCATTCGGCCTAAAATGCCTTCAGGAGCATTCTTATGATGAGAAATGTCGTTTAAAGGCATATCCAGCTCAGAAAAGCATTTTTCAAGCGATTTCAACATTTCAGGTTGGATTGTGACTTTTCATGCAAAAGTGCTCAATTCGGCCTAAAATGCCTTCAGGAGCATTCTTATGATGAGAAATGTCGTTTAAAGGCATTTCCAGCTCAGAAAAGCATTTTTCAAGCGATTTCAACATTTCAGGTTGGATTGTAACTTTACATGCAAAAGTGCCCAATTCAGCCTAAAATTCCTTCAGGAGCATTCTTATGATGAGAAATGTCGTTTAAAGGCATTTCCAGCTCATAAAAGCATTTTTCAAGCGATTTCAACATTTCAGGTTGGATTTTGACTTTTCATACAAAAGTGCCCAATTTGGCCTAAAATGCCTTCAGGCGCATTCTTATGATGAGAAATGTCGTTTAAAGGCATTTCCAGCTCAGAAAAGCATTTTTCAAGCGATTTCAACATTTCAGGTTGGATTGTGATTTTACATGCAAAAGTGCCCAATTCGGCCTAAAATGCCTTCAGGAGCATTCTTATGATGAGAAATGTCGTTTAAAGGCATTTCCAGCTCAGAAAAGCATTTTTCAAGCGATTTCAACTTTTCAGGTTGGATTTTGACTTTTCATGCAAAAGTGCCCAATTCGGCCTAAAATGCCTTCAGGAGCATTTTTATGATGAGAAATGTCGTTTAAAGGCATTTCCAGCTCAGAAAAGCATTTTTCAAGCGATTTCAACATTTCAGGTTGGATTTTGACTTTACATGCAAAAGTGCCCAATTCGGCCTAAAATGCCTTCAGGAGCATTCTTATGATGAGAAATGTGGTTTAAAGGCATTTCCAGCTCAGAAAAGCATTTTTCAAGCGATTTCAACATTTCAGGTTGGATTTTGACTTTTCATGCAAAAGTGCCCAATTCGGCCTAAAATGCCTTCAGGAGCATTTTTATGATGAGAAATGTCGTTTAAAGGCATTTCCAGCTCAGAAAAGCATTTTTCAAGCGATTTCAACATTTCAGGTTGGATTTTGACTTTTCATGCAAAAGTGCCCAATTTGGCCTAAAATGCCTTCAGGCGCATTCTTATGATGAGAAATGTCGTTTAAAGGCATTTCCAGCTCAGAAAAGCATTTTTCAAGCGATTTCAACATTTCAGGTTGGATTGTGACTTTACATGCAAAAGTGCCCAATTCGGCCTAAAATGCCTTCAGGAGCATTCTTATGATGAGAAATGTGGTTTAAAGGCATTTCCAGCTCAGAAAAGCATTTTTCAAGCGATTTCAACATTTCAGGTTGGATTTTGACTTTTTATGCAAAAGTGCCCAATTCGGCCTAAAATGCCTTCAGGAGCATTCTTATGATGAGAAATGTGGTTTAAAGGCATTTCCAGCTCAGAAAAGCATTTTTGCAAGCGAATTCAACATTTCAGGTTGGATTGTGACTTTACATGCAAAAGTGCCCAATTCGGCCTAAAATGCCTTCAGGAGCATTCTTATGATGAGAAATGTGGTTTAAAGGCATTTCCAGCTCAGAAAAGCATTTTTCAAGCGATTTCAACATTTCAGGTTGGATCGTAACTTTTCATGCAAAAGTGCCCAATTCGGCCTAAAATGCCTTCAGTAGCATTCTTATGATGAGACATGTCGTTTAAAGGCATTTCCAGCTAAGAAAAGCATTTTTCAAGCGATTTCAACATTTCAGGTTGGATCGTGACTTTTCATGCAAAAGTGTCCAATTCGGCCTAAAATGCTTTCAGGAGCATTCTTATGATGAGAAATGTCGTTTAAAGGCATTTCCAGCTAAGAAAAGCATTTTTCAAGCGATTTCAACATTTCAGGTTGGATTGTGACTTTTCATGCAAAAGTGCCCAATTCGGCCTAAAATGCCTTCAGGAGCATTCTTATGTTGAGAAATGTCGTTTAAAGGCATTTCCAGCTCAGAAAAGCATTTTTCAAGCGATTTCAACATTTCAGGTTGGATTTTGACTTTTCATGCAAAAGTGCCCAATTCGGCCTAAAATGCCTTCAGGAGCATTCTTATGATGAGAAATGTCGTTTAAAGGCATTTCCAGCTCAGAAAAGCATTTTTCAAGCGATTTCAACATTTCAGGTTGGATTGTGACTTTACATGCAAAAGTGCCCAATTCGACCTAAAATGCCTTCAGGAGCATTCTTATGATGAGAAATGTCGTTTAAAGGCATTTCCAGCTCAGCAAAGCATTTTTCAAGCGATTTCAACATTTCAGGTTGGATTTTGACTTTTCATGCAAAAGTGCCCAATTCGGCCTAAAATGCCTTCAGGAGCATTCTTATGATGAGAAATGTCGTTTAAAGGCATTTCCAGCTCAGAAAAGCATTTTTCAAGCGATTTCAACATTTCAGGTTGGATTGTGACTTTACATGCAAAAGTGCCCAATTCGACCTAAAATGCCTTCAGGAGCATTCTTATGATGAGAAATGTCGTTTAAAGGCATTTCCAGCTCAGAAAAGCATTTTTCAAGCGATTTCAACATTTCAGGTTGGATTGTGACTTTTCATGCAAAAGTGCCCATTCGGCCTAAAATGCCTTCAGGAGCATTCTTATGATGAGAAATGTCGTTTAAAGGCATATCCAGCTCAGAAAAGCATTTTTCAAGCGATTTCAACATTTCAGGTTGGATTGTGACTTTTCATGCAAAAGTGCTCAATTCGGCCTAAAATGCCTTCAGGAGCATTCTTATGATGAGAAATGTCGTTTAAAGGCATTTCCAGCTCAGAAAAGCATTTTTCAAGCGATTTCAACATTTCAGGTTGGATTGTAACTTTACATGCAAAAGTGCCCAATTCAGCCTAAAATTCCTTCAGGAGCATTCTTATGATGAGAAATGTCGTTTAAAGGCATTTCCAGCTCATAAAAGCATTTTTCAAGCGATTTCAACATTTCAGGTTGGATTTTGACTTTTCATACAAAAGTGCCCAATTTGGCCTAAAATGCCTTCAGGCGCATTCTTATGATGAGAAATGTCGTTTAAAGGCATTTCCAGCTCAGAAAAGCATTTTTCAAGCGATTTCAACATTTCAGGTTGGATTGTGATTTTACATGCAAAAGTGCCCAATTCGGCCTAAAATGCCTTCAGGAGCATTCTTATGATGAGAAATGTCGTTTAAAGGCATTTCCAGCTCAGAAAAGCATTTTTCAAGCGATTTCAACTTTTCAGGTTGGATTTTGACTTTTCATGCAAAAGTGCCCAATTCGGCCTAAAATGCCTTCAGGAGCATTTTTATGATGAGAAATGTCGTTTAAAGGCATTTCCAGCTCAGAAAAGCATTTTTCAAGCGATTTCAACATTTCAGGTTGGATTTTGACTTTACATGCAAAAGTGCCCAATTCGGCCTAAAATGCCTTCAGGAGCATTCTTATGATGAGAAATGTGGTTTAAAGGCATTTCCAGCTCAGAAAAGCATTTTTCAAGCGATTTCAACATTTCAGGTTGGATTTTGACTTTTCATGCAAAAGTGCCCAATTCGGCCTAAAATGCCTTCAGGAGCATTTTTATGATGAGAAATGTCGTTTAAAGGCATTTCCAGCTCAGAAAAGCATTTTTCAAGCGATTTCAACATTTCAGGTTGGATTTTGACTTTTCATGCAAAAGTGCCCAATTTGGCCTAAAATGCCTTCAGGCGCATTCTTATGATGAGAAATGTCGTTTAAAGGCATTTCCAGCTCAGAAAAGCATTTTTCAAGCGATTTCAACATTTCAGGTTGGATTGTGACTTTACATGCAAAAGTGCCCAATTCGGCCTAAAATGCCTTCAGGAGCATTCTTATGATGAGAAATGTGGTTTAAAGGCATTTCCAGCTCAGAAAAGCATTTTTCAAGCGATTTCAACATTTCAGGTTGGATTTTGACTTTTTATGCAAAAGTGCCCAATTCGGCCTAAAATGCCTTCAGGAGCATTCTTATGATGAGAAATGTGGTTTAAAGGCATTTCCAGCTCAGAAAAGCATTTTTGCAAGCGAATTCAACATTTCAGGTTGGATTGTGACTTTACATGCAAAAGTGCCCAATTCGGCCTAAAATGCCTTCAGGAGCATTCTTATGATGAGAAATGTGGTTTAAAGGCATTTCCAGCTCAGAAAAGCATTTTTCAAGCGATTTCAACATTTCAGGTTGGATCGTAACTTTTCATGCAAAAGTGCCCAATTCGGCCTAAAATGCCTTCAGTAGCATTCTTATGATGAGACATGTCGTTTAAAGGCATTTCCAGCTAAGAAAAGCATTTTTCAAGCGATTTCAACATTTCAGGTTGGATCGTGACTTTTCATGCAAAAGTGTCCAATTCGGCCTAAAATGCTTTCAGGAGCATTCTTATGATGAGAAATGTCGTTTAAAGGCATTTCCAGCTAAGAAAAGCATTTTTCAAGCGATTTCAACATTTCAGGTTGGATTGTGACTTTTCATGCAAAAGTGCCCAATTCGGCCTAAAATGCCTTCAGGAGCATTCTTATGTTGAGAAATGTCGTTTAAAGGCATTTCCAGCTCAGAAAAGCATTTTTCAAGCGATTTCAACATTTCAGGTTGGATTTTGACTTTTCATGTAAAAGTGCCCAATTCGGCCTAAAATGCCTTCAGGAGCATTCTTATGATGAGAAATGTCGTTTAAAGGCATTTCCAGCTCAGAAAAGCATTTTTCAAGCGATTTCAACATTTCAGGTTGGATTGTGACTTTACATGCAAAAGTGCCCAATTCGACCTAAAATGCCTTCAGGAGCATTCTTATGATGAGAAATGTCGTTTAAAGGCATTTCCAGCTCAGAAAAGCATTTTTCAAGCGATTTCAACATTTCAGGTTGGATTGTGACTTTTCATGCAAAAGTGCCCAATTCGGCCTAAAATGCCTTCAGGAGCATTCTTATGATGAGAAATGTCGTTTAAAGGCATATCCAGCTCAGAAAAGCATTTTTCAAGCGATTTCAACATTTCAGGTTGGATTGTGACTTTTCATGCAAAAGTGCTCAATTCGGCCTAAAATGCTTTCAGGATCATTCTTATGATGAGAAATGTCGTTTAAAGGCATTTCCAGCTCAGAAAAGCATTTTTCAAGCGATTTCAACATTTCAGGTTGGATTGTGACTTTACATGCAAAAGTGCCCAATTCAGCCTAAAATTCCTTCAGGAGCATTCTTATGATGAGAAATGTCGTTTAAAGGCATTTCCAGCTCATAAAAGCATTTTTCAAGCGATTTCAACATTTCAGGTTGGATTTTGACTTTTCATACAAAAGTGCCCAATTTGGCCTAAAATGCCTTCAGGCGCATTCTTATGATGAGAAATGTCGTTTAAAGGCATTTCCAGCTCAGAAAAGCATTTTTCAAGCGATTTCAACATTTCAGGTTGGATTGTGATTTTACATGCAAAAGTGCCCAATTCGGCCTAAAATGCCTTCAGGAGCATTCTTATGATGAGAAATGTCGTTTAAAGGCATTTCCAGCTCAGAAAAGCATTTTTCAAGCGATTTCAACGTTTCAGGTTGGATTTTGACTTTTCATGCAAAAGTGCCCAATTCGGCCTAAAATGCCTTCAGGAGCATTTTTATGATGAGAAATGTCGTTTAAAGGCATTTCCAGCTCAGAAAAGCATTTTTCAAGCGATTTCAACATTTCAGGTTGGATTTTGACTTTACATGCAAAAGTGCCCAATTCGGCCTAAAATGCCTTCAGGAGCATTCTTATGATGAGAAATGTCGTTTAAAGGCATTTCCAGCTCAGAAAAGCATTTTTCAAGCGATTTCAACTTTTCAGGTTGGATTTTGACTTTTCATGCAAAAGTGCCCAATTCGGCCTAAAATGCCTTCAGGAGCATTTTTATGATGAGAAATGTCGTTTAAAGGCATTTCCAGCTCAGAAAAGCATTTTTCAAGCGATTTCAACATTTCAGGTTGGATTTTGACTTTACATGCAAAAGTGCCCAATTCGGCCTAAAATGCCTTCAGGAGCATTCTTATGATGAGAAATGTGGTTTAAAGGCATTTCCAGCTCAGAAAAGCATTTTTCAAGCGATTTCAACATTTCAGGTTGGATTTTGACTTTTCATGCAAAAGTGCCCAATTCGGCCTAAAATGCCTTCAGGAGCATTTTTATGATGAGAAATGTCGTTTAAAGGCATTTCCAGCTCAGAAAAGCATTTTTCAAGCGATTTCAACATTTCAGGTTGGATTTTGACTTTTCATGCAAAAGTGCCCAATTTGGCCTAAAATGCCTTCAGGCGCATTCTTATGATGAGAAATGTCGTTTAAAGGCATTTCCAGCTCAGAAAAGCATTTTTCAAGCGATTTCAACATTTCAGGTTGGATTGTGACTTTACATGCAAAAGTGCCCAATTCGTCCTAAAATGCCTTCAGGAGCATTCTTATGATGAGAAATGTGGTTTAAAGGCATTTCCAGCTCAGAAAAGCATTTTTCAAGCGATTTCAACATTTCAGGTTGGATTTTGACTTTACATGCAAAAGTGCCCAATTCGGCCTAAAATGCCTTCAGGAGCATTCTTATGATGAGAAATGTCGTTTAAAGGCATTTCCAGCTCAGAAAAGCATTTTTCAAGCGATTTCAACATTTCAGGTTGGATTTTGACTTTACATGCAAAAGTGCCCAATTCGGCCTAAAATGCCTTCAGGAGCATTCTTATGATGAGAAATGTCGTTTAAAGGCATTTCCAGCTCAGAAAAGCATTTTTCAAGCGATTTCAACATTTCAGGTTGGATTGTGACTTTTCATGCAAAAGTGTCCAATTTGGCCTAAAATGCTTTCAGGAGCATTCTTATGATGAGAAATGTCGTTTAAAGGCATTTCCAGCTCAGAAAAGCATTTTTCAAGCGATTTCAACATTTCAGGTTGGATTTTGACTTTACATGCAAAAGTGCCCAATTCGGCCTAAAATGCCTTCAGGAGCATTCTTATGATGAGAAATGTCGTTTAAAGGCATTTCCAGCTCAGAAAAGCATTTTTCAAGCGATTTCAACATTTCAGGTTGGATTGTGACTTTACATGCAAAAGTGCCCAATTCGGCCTAAAATGCCTTCAGGAGCATTCTTATGATGAGAAATGTCGTTTAAAGGCATTTCCAGCTCAGAAAAGCATTTTTCAAGCGATTTCAACATTTCAGGTTGGATTGTAACTTTTCATGCAAAAGTGCCCAATTCGGCCTAAAATGCCTTCAGGCGCATTCTTATGATGAGAAATGTCGTTTAAAGGCATTTCCAGCTAAGAAAAGCATTTTTCAAGCGATTTCAACATTTCAGGTTGGATTGTGACTTTTCATGCAAAAGTGTCCAATTCGGCCTAAAATGCTTTCAGGAGCATTCTTATGATGAGAAATGTCGTTTAAAGGCATTTCCAGCTCAGAAAAGCATTTTTCAAGCGATTTCAACATTTCAGGTTGGATTTTGACTTTTCATGCAAAAGTGCCCAATTCGGCCTAAAATGCCTTCAGGAGCATTCTTATGATGAGAAATGGCGTTTAAAGGCATTTCCAGCTCAGAAAAGCATTTTTCAAGCGATTTCAACATTTCAGGTTGGATTGTGACTTTACATGCAAAAGTGCCCAATTCGACCTAAAATGCCTTCAGGAGCATTCTTATGATGAGAAATGTCGTTTAAAGGCATTTCCAGCTCAGCAAAGCATTTTTCAAGCGATTTCAACATTTCAGGTTGGATTTTGACTTTTCATGCAAAAGTGCCCAATTCGGCCTAAAATGCCTTCAGGAGCATTCTTATGATGAGAAATGTCGTTTAAAGGCATTTCCAGCTCAGAAAAGCATTTTTCAAGCGATTTCAACATTTCAGGTTGGATTGTGACTTTACATGCAAAAGTGCCCAATTCGACCTAAAATGCCTTCAGGAGCATTCTTATGATGAGAAATGTCGTTTAAAGGCATTTCCAGCTCAGAAAAGCATTTTTCAAGCGATTTCAACATTTCAGGTTGGATTGTGACTTTTCATGCAAAAGTGCCCATTCGGCCTAAAATGCCTTCAGGAGCATTCTTATGATGAGAAATGTCGTTTAAAGGCATATCCAGCTCAGAAAAGCATTTTTCAAGCGATTTCAACATTTCAGGTTGGATTGTGACTTTTCATGCAAAAGTGCTCAATTCGGCCTAAAATGCCTTCAGGAGCATTCTTATGATGAGAAATGTCGTTTAAAGGCATTTCCAGCTCAGAAAAGCATTTTTCAAGCGATTTCAACATTTCAGGTTGGATTGTGACTTTACATGCAAAAGTGCCCAATTCAGCCTAAAATTCCTTCAGGAGCATTCTTATGATGAGAAATGTCGTTTAAAGGCATTTCCAGCTCATAAAAGCATTTTTCAAGCGATTTCAACATTTCAGGTTGGATTTTGACTTTTCATACAAAAGTGCCCAATTTGGCCTAAAATGCCTTCAGGCGCATTTTTATGATGAGAAATGTCGTTTAAAGGCATTTCCAGCTCAGAAAAGCATTTTTCAAGCGATTTCAACATTTCAGGTTGGATTGTGATTTTACATGCAAAAGTGCCCAATTCGGCCTAAAATGCCTTCAGGAGCATTCTTATGATGAGAAATGTCGTTTAAAGGCATTTCCAGCTCAGAAAAGCATTTTTCAAGCGATTTCAACATTTCAGGTTGGATTTTGACTTTTCATGCAAAAGTGCCCAATTCGGCCTAAAATGCCTTCAGGAGCATTCTTATGATGAGAAATGTGGTTTAAAGGCATTTCCAGCTCAGAAAAGCATTTTTGCAAGCGAATTCAACATTTCAGGTTGGATTGTGACTTTACATGCAAAAGTGCCCAATTCGGCCTAAAATGCCTTCAAGAGCATTCTTATGATGAGAAATGTGGTTTAAAGGCATTTCCAGCTCAGAAAAGCATTTTTCAAGCGATTTCAACATTTCAGGTTGGATCGTAACTTTTCATGCAAAAGTGCCCAATTCGGCCTAAAATGCCTTCAGTAGCATTCTTATGATGAGACATGTCGTTTAAAGGCATTTCCAGCTCAGAAAAGCATTTTTCAAGCGATTTCAACATTTCAGGTTGGATTTTGACTTTTCATGCAAAAGTGCCCAATTCGGCCTAAAATGCCTTCAGGAGCATTCTTATGATGAGAAATGTCGTTTAAAGGCATTTCCAGCTCAGAAAAGCATTTTTCAAGCGATTTCAACATTTCAGGTTGGATTGTGACTTTACATGCAAAAGTGCCCAATTCGACCTAAAATGCCTTCAGGAGCATTCTTATGATGAGAAATGTCGTTTAAAGGCATTTCCAGCTCAGCAAAGCATTTTTCAAGCGATTTCAACATTTCAGGTTGGATTTTGACTTTTCATGCAAAAGTGCCCAATTCGGCCTAAAATGCCTTCAGGAGCATTCTTATGATGAGAAATGTCGTTTAAAGGCATTTCCAGCTCAGAAAAGCATTTTTCAAGCGATTTCAACATTTCAGGTTGGATTGTGACTTTACATGCAAAAGTGCCCAATTCGACCTAAAATGCCTTCAGGAGCATTCTTATGATGAGAAATGTCGTTTAAAGGCATTTCCAGCTCAGAAAAGCATTTTTCAAGCGATTTCAACATTTCAGGTTGGATTGTGACTTTTCATGCAAAAGTGCCCATTCGGCCTAAAATGCCTTCAGGAGCATTCTTATGATGAGAAATGTCGTTTAAAGGCATATCCAGCTCAGAAAAGCATTTTTCAAGCGATTTCAACATTTCAGGTTGGATTGTGACTTTTCATGCAAAAGTGCTCAATTCGGCCTAAAATGCCTTCAGGAGCATTCTTATGATGAGAAATGTCGTTTAAAGGCATTTCCAGCTCAGAAAAGCATTTTTCAAGCGATTTCAACATTTCAGGTTGGATTGTGACTTTACATGCAAAAGTGCCCAATTCAGCCTAAAATTCCTTCAGGAGCATTCTTATGATGAGAAATGTCGTTTAAAGGCATTTCCAGCTCATAAAAGCATTTTTCAAGCGATTTCAACATTTCAGGTTGGATTTTGACTTTTCATACAAAAGTGCCCAATTTGGCCTAAAATGCCTTCAGGCGCATTCTTATGATGAGAAATGTCGTTTAAAGGCATTTCCAGCTCAGAAAAGCATTTTTCAAGCGATTTCAACATTTCAGGTTGGATTGTGATTTTACATGCAAAAGTGCCCAATTCGGCCTAAAATGCCTTCAGGAGCATTCTTATGATGAGAAATGTCGTTTAAAGGCATTTCCAGCTCAGAAAAGCATTTTTCAAGCGATTTCAACTTTTCAGGTTGGATTTTGACTTTTCATGCAAAAGTGCCCAATTCGGCCTAAAATGCCTTCAGGAGCATTTTTATGATGAGAAATGTCGTTTAAAGGCATTTCCAGCTCAGAAAAGCATTTTTCAAGCGATTTCAACATTTCAGGTTGGATTTTGACTTTACATGCAAAAGTGCCCAATTCGGCCTAAAATGCCTTCAGGAGCATTCTTATGATGAGAAATGTGGTTTAAAGGCATTTCCAGCTCAGAAAAGCATTTTTCAAGCGATTTCAACATTTCAGGTTGGATTTTGACTTTTCATGCAAAAGTGCCCAATTCGGCCTAAAATGCCTTCAGGAGCATTTTTATGATGAGAAATGTCGTTTAAAGGCATTTCCAGCTCAGAAAAGCATTTTTCAAGCGATTTCAACATTTCAGGTTGGATTTTGACTTTTCATGCAAAAGTGCCCAATTTGGCCTAAAATGCCTTCAGGCGCATTCTTATGATGAGAAATGTCGTTTAAAGGCATTTCCAGCTCAGAAAAGCATTTTTCAAGCGATTTCAACATTTCAGGTTGGATTGTGACTTTACATGCAAAAGTGCCCAATTCGGCCTAAAATGCCTTCAGGAGCATTCTTATGATGAGAAATGTGGTTTAAAGGCATTTCCAGCTCAGAAAAGCATTTTTCAAGCGATTTCAACATTTCAGGTTGGATTTTGACTTTTTATGCAAAAGTGCCCAATTCGGCCTAAAATGCCTTCAGGAGCATTCTTATGATGAGAAATGTGGTTTAAAGGCATTTCCAGCTCAGAAAAGCATTTTTGCAAGCGAATTCAACATTTCAGGTTGGATTGTGACTTTACATGCAAAAGTGCCCAATTCGGCCTAAAATGCCTTCAGGAGCATTCTTATGATGAGAAATGTGGTTTAAAGGCATTTCCAGCTCAGAAAAGCATTTTTCAAGCGATTTCAACATTTCAGGTTGGATCGTAACTTTTCATGCAAAAGTGCCCAATTCGGCCTAAAATGCCTTCAGTAGCATTCTTATGATGAGACATGTCGTTTAAAGGCATTTCCAGCTAAGAAAAGCATTTTTCAAGCGATTTCAACATTTCAGGTTGGATCGTGACTTTTCATGCAAAAGTGTCCAATTCGGCCTAAAATGCTTTCAGGAGCATTCTTATGATGAGAAATGTCGTTTAAAGGCATTTCCAGCTAAGAAAAGCATTTTTCAAGCGATTTCAACATTTCAGGTTGGATTGTGACTTTTCATGCAAAAGTGCCCAATTCGGCCTAAAATGCCTTCAGGAGCATTCTTATGTTGAGAAATGTCGTTTAAAGGCATTTCCAGCTCAGAAAAGCATTTTTCAAGCGATTTCAACATTTCAGGTTGGATTTTGACTTTTCATGTAAAAGTGCCCAATTCGGCCTAAAATGCCTTCAGGAGCATTCTTATGATGAGAAATGTCGTTTAAAGGCATTTCCAGCTCAGAAAAGCATTTTTCAAGCGATTTCAACATTTCAGGTTGGATTTTGACTTTACATGCAAAAGTGCCCAATTCGGCCTAAAATGCCTTCAGGAGCATTCTTATGATGAGAAATGTGGTTTAAAGGCAATTCCAGCTCAGAAAAGCATTTTTCAAGCGATTTCAACATTTCAGGTTGGATTTTGACTTTACATGCAAAAGTGCCCAATTCGGCCTAAAATGCCTTCAGGAGCATTCTTATGATGAGAAATGTCGTTTAAAGGCATTTCCAGCTCAGAAAAGCATTTTTCAAGCGATTTCAACATTTCAGGTTGGATTTTGACTTTACATGCAAAAGTGCCCAATTCGGCCTAAAATGCCTTCAGGAGCATTCTTATGATGAGAAATGTCGTTTAAAGGCATTTCCAGCTCAGAAAAGCATTTTTCAAGCGATTTCAACATTTCAGGTTGGATTGTAACTTTTCATGCAAAAGTGCCCAATTCGGCCTAAAATGCCTTCAGGCGCATTCTTATGATGAGAAATGTCGTTTAAAGGCATTTCCAGCTCAGAAAAGCATTTTTCAAGCGATTTCAACATTTCAGGTTGGATTGTGATTTTACATGCAAAAGTGCCCAATTCGGCCTAAAATGCCTTCAGGAGCATTCTTATGATGAGAAATGTCGTTTAAAGGCATTTCCAGCTCAGAAAAGCATTTTTCAAGCGATTTCAACTTTTCAGGTTGGATTTTGACTTTTCATGCAAAAGTGCCCAATTCGGCCTAAAATGCCTTCAGGAGCATTTTTATGATGAGAAATGTCGTTTAAAGGCATTTCCAGCTCAGAAAAGCATTTTTCAAGCGATTTCAACATTTCAGGTTGGATCGTGACTTTTCATGCAAAAGTGTCCAATTCGGCCTAAAATGCTTTCAGGAGCATTCTTATGATGAGAAATGTCGTTTAAAGGCATTTCCAGCTAAGAAAAGCATTTTTCAAGCGATTTCAACATTTCAGGTTGGATTGTGACTTTTCATGCAAAAGTGCCCAATTCGGCCTAAAATGCCTTCAGGAGCATTCTTATGTTGAGAAATGTCGTTTAAAGGCATTTCCAGCTCAGAAAAGCATTTTTCAAGCGATTTCAACATTTCAGGTTGGATTTTGACTTTTCATGTAAAAGTGCCCAATTCGGCCTAAAATGCCTTCAGGAGCATTCTTATGATGAGAAATGTCGTTTAAAGGCATTTCCAGCTCAGAAAAGCATTTTTCAAGCGATTTCAACATTTCAGGTTGGATTTTGACTTTACATGCAAAAGTGCCCAATTCGGCCTAAAATGCCTTCAGGAGCATTCTTATGATGAGAAATGTGGTTTAAAGGCAATTCCAGCTCAGAAAAGCATTTTTCAAGCGATTTCAACATTTCAGGTTGGATTTTGACTTTACATGCAAAAGTGCCCAATTCGGCCTAAAATGCCTTCAGGAGCATTCTTATGATGAGAAATGTCGTTTAAAGGCATTTCCAGCTCAGAAAAGCATTTTTCAAGCGATTTCAACATTTCAGGTTGGATTTTGACTTTACATGCAAAAGTGCCCAATTCGGCCTAAAATGCCTTCAGGAGCATTCTTATGATGAGAAATGTCGTTTAAAGGCATTTCCAGCTCAGAAAAGCATTTTTCAAGCGATTTCAACATTTCAGGTTGGATTGTAACTTTTCATGCAAAAGTGCCCAATTCGGCCTAAAATGCCTTCAGGCGCATTCTTATGATGAGAAATGTCGTTTAAAGGCATTTCCAGCTCAGAAAAGCATTTTTCAAGCGATTTCAACATTTCAGGTTGGATTGTGATTTTACATGCAAAAGTGCCCAATTCGGCCTAAAATGCCTTCAGGAGCATTCTTATGATGAGAAATGTCGTTTAAAGGCATTTCCAGCTCAGAAAAGCATTTTTCAAGCGATTTCAACTTTTCAGGTTGGATTTTGACTTTTCATGCAAAAGTGCCCAATTCGGCCTAAAATGCCTTCAGGAGCATTTTTATGATGAGAAATGTCGTTTAAAGGCATTTCCAGCTCAGAAAAGCATTTTTCAAGCGATTTCAACATTTCAGGTTGGATTGTGACTTTACATGCAAAAGTGCCCAATTCGGCCTAAAATGCCTTCAGGAGCATTCTTATGATGAGAAATGTGGTTTAAAGGCATTTCCAGCTCAGAAAAGCATTTTTCAAGCGATTTCAACATTTCAGGTTGGATTTTGACTTTTCATGCAAAAGTGCCCAATTCGGCCTAAAATGCCTTCAGGAGCATTTTTATGATGAGAAATGTCGTTTAAAGGCATTTCCAGCTCAGAAAAGCATTTTTCAAGCGATTTCAACATTTCAGGTTGGATTTTGACTTTTCATGCAAAAGTGCCCAATTTGGCCTAAAATGCCTTCAGGCGCATTCTTATGATGAGAAATGTCGTTTAAAGGCATTTCCAGCTCAGAAAAGCATTTTTCAAGCGATTTCAACATTTCAGGTTGGATTGTGACTTTACATGCAAAAGTGCCCAATTCGGCCTAAAATGCCTTCAGGAGCATTCTTATGATGAGAAATGTGGTTTAAAGGCATTTCCAGCTCAGAAAAGCATTTTTCAAGCGATTTCAACATTTCAGGTTGGATTTTGACTTTACATGCAAAAGTGCCCAATTCGGCCTAAAATGCCTTCAGGAGCATTCTTATGATGAGAAATGTCGTTTAAAGGCATTTCCAGCTCAGAAAAGCATTTTTCAAGCGATTTCAACATTTCAGGTTGGATTTTGACTTTACATGCAAAAGTGTCCAATTCGGCCTAAAATGCTTTCAGGAGCATTCTTATGATGAGAAATGTCGTTTAAAGGCATTTCCAGCTCAGAAAAGCATTTTTCAAGCGATTTCAACATTTCAGGTTGGATTTTGACTTTTCATGCAAAAGTGCCCAATTCGGCCTAAAATGCCTTCAGGAGCATTCTTATGATGAGAAATGTCGTTTAAAGGCATTTCCAGCTCAGAAAAGCATTTTTCAAGCGATTTCAACATTTCAGGTTGGATTGTGACTTTACATGCAAAAGTGCCCAATTCGACCTAAAATGCCTTCAGGAGCATTCTTATGATGAGAAATGTCGTTTAAAGGCATTTCCAGCTCAGAAAAGCATTTTTCAAGCGATTTCAACATTTCAGGTTGGATTGTGACTTTTCATGCAAAAGTGCCCAATTCGGCCTAAAATGCCTTCAGGAGCATTCTTATGATGAGAAATGTCGTTTAAAGGCATATCCAGCTCAGAAAAGCATTTTCAAGCGATTTCAACATTTCAGGTTGGATTGTGACTTTTCATGCAAAAGTGCTCAATTCGGCCTAAAATGCTTTCAGGATCATTCTTATGATGAGAAATGTCGTTTAAAGGCATTTCCAGCTCAGAAAAGCATTTTTCAAGCGATTTCAACATTTCAGGTTGGATTGTGACTTTACATGCAAAAGTGCCCAATTCAGCCTAAAATTCCTTCAGGAGCATTCTTATGATGAGAAATGTCGTTTAAAGGCATTTCCAGCTCATAAAAGCATTTTTCAAGCGATTTCAACATTTCAGGTTGGATTTTGACTTTTCATACAAAAGTGCCCAATTTGGCCTAAAATGCCTTCAGGCGCATTCTTATGATGAGAAATGTCGTTTAAAGGCATTTCCAGCTCAGAAAAGCATTTTTCAAGCGATTTCAACATTTCAGGTTGGATTGTGATTTTACATGCAAAAGTGCCCAATTCGGCCTAAAATGCCTTCAGGAGCATTCTTATGATGAGAAATGTCGTTTAAAGGCATTTCCAGCTCAGAAAAGCATTTTTCAAGCGATTTCAACGTTTCAGGTTGGATTTTGACTTTTCATGCAAAAGTGCCCAATTCGGCCTAAAATGCCTTCAGGAGCATTTTTATGATGAGAAATGTCGTTTAAAGGCATTTCCAGCTCAGAAAAGCATTTTTCAAGCGATTTCAACATTTCAGGTTGGATTTTGACTTTACATGCAAAAGTGCCCAATTCGGCCTAAAATGCCTTCAGGAGCATTCTTATGATGAGAAATGTCGTTTAAAGGCATTTCCAGCTCAGAAAAGCATTTTTCAAGCGATTTCAACATTTCAGGTTGGATTTTGACTTTACATGCAAAAGTGCCCAATTCGGCCTAAAATGCCTTCAGGAGCATTCTTATGATGAGAAATGTCGTTTAAAGGCATTTCCTGCTCAGAAAAGCATTTTTCAAGCGATTTCAACATTTCAGGTTGGATTGTGACTTTTCATGCAAAAGTGTCCAATTCGGCCTAAAATGCTTTCAGGAGCATTCTTATGATGAGAAATGTCGTTTAAAGGCATTTCCAGCTCAGAAAAGCATTTTTCAAGCGATTTCAACATTTCAGGTTGGATTTTGACTTTACATGCAAAAGTGCCCAATTCGGCCTAAAATGCCTTCAGGAGCATTCTTATGATGAGAAATGTCGTTTAAAGGCATTTCCAGCTCAGAAAAGCATTTTTCAAGCGATTTCAACATTTCAGGTTGGATTGTGACTTTACATGCAAAAGTGCCCAATTCGGCCTAAAATGCCTTCAGGAGCATTCTTATGATGAGAAATGTCGTTTAAAGGCATTTCCAGCTCAGAAAAGCATTTTTCAAGCGATTTCAACATTTCAGGTTGGATTGTAACTTTTCATGCAAAAGTGCCCAATTCGGCCTAAAATGCCTTCAGGCGCATTCTTATGATGAGAAATGTCGTTTAAAGGCATTTCCAGCTAAGAAAAGCATTTTTCAAGCGATTTCAACATTTCAGGTTGGATTGTAACTTTTCATGCAAAAGTGCCCAATTCGACCTAAAATGCCTTCAGGAGCATTCTTATGATGAGAAATGTCGTTTAAAGGCATTTCCAGCTCAGAAAAGCATTTTTCAAGCGATTTCAACATTTCAGGTTGGATTTTGACTTTTCATGCAAAAGTGCCCAATTCGGCCTAAAATGCCTTCAGGAGCATTCTTATGATGAGAAATGTCGTTTAAAGGCATTTCCAGCTCAGAAAAGCATTTTTTCAAGCGATTTCAACATTTTAGGTTGGATTGTGACTTTACATGCAAAAGTGCCCAATTCGACCTAAAATGCCTTCAGGAGCATTCTTATGATGAGAAATGTCGTTTAAAGGCATTTCCAGCTCAGAAAAGCATTTTTCAAGCGATTTCAACATTTCAGGTTGGATTGTGATTTTACATGCAAAAGTGCCCAATTCGGCCTAAAATGCCTTCAGGAGCATTCTTATGATGAGAAATGTCGTTTAAAGGCATTTCCAGCTCAGAAAAGCATTTTTCAAGCGATTTCAACGTTTCAGGTTGGATTTTGACTTTTCATGCAAAAGTGCCCAATTCGGCCTAAAATGCCTTCAGGAGCATTTTTATGATGAGAAATGTCGTTTAAAGGCATTTCCAGCTCAGAAAAGCATTTTTCAAGCGATTTCAACATTTCAGGTTGGATTTTGACTTTACATGCAAAAGTGCCCAATTCGGCCTAAAATGCCTTCAGGAGCATTCTTATGATGAGAAATGTCGTTTAAAGGCATTTCCAGCTCAGAAAAGCATTTTTCAAGCGATTTCAACTTTTCAGGTTGGATTTTGACTTTTCATGCAAAAGTGCCCAATTCGGCCTAAAATGCCTTCAGGAGCATTTTTATGATGAGAAATGTCGTTTTAAAGGCATTTCCAGCTCAGAAAAGCATTTTTCAAGCGATTTCAACATTTCAGGTTGGATTTTGACTTTACATGCAAAAGTGCCCAATTCGGCCTAAAATGCCTTCAGGAGCATTCTTATGATGAGAAATGTGGTTTAAAGGCATTTCCAGCTCAGAAAAGCATTTTTCAAGCGATTTCAACATTTCAGGTTGGATTTTGACTTTACATGCAAAAGTGCCCAATTCGACCTAAAATGCCTTCAGGAGCATTCTTATGATGAGAAATGTCGTTTAAAGGCATTTCCAGCTCAGAAAAGCATTTTTCAAGCGATTTCAACATTTCAGGTTGGATTGTGACTTTTCATGCAAAAGTGCCCAATTCGGCCTAAAATGCCTTCAGGAGCATTCTTATGATGAGAAATGTCGTTTAAAGGCATATCCAGCTCAGAAAAGCATTTTTCAAGCGATTTCAACATTTCAGGTTGGATTGTGACTTTTCATGCAAAAGTGCTCAATTCGGCCTAAAATGCCTTCAGGAGCATTCTTATGATGAGAAATGTCGTTTAAAGGCATTTCCAGCTCAGAAAAGCATTTTTCAAGCGATTTCAACATTTCAGGTTGGATTGTGACTTTTCATGCAAAAGTGCCCAATTCAGCCTAAAATTCCTTCAGGAGCATTCTTATGATGAGAAATGTCGTTTAAAGGCATTTACAGCTCAGAAAAGCATTTTTCAAGCGATTTCAACATTTCAGGTTGGATTTTGACTTTTCATACAAAAGTGCCCAATTTGGCCTAAAATGCCTTCAGGCGCATTCTTATGATGAGAAATGTCGTTTAAAGGCATTTCCAGCTCAGAAAAGCATTTTTCAAGCGATTTCAACATTTCAGGTTGGATTGTGACTTTACATGCAAAAGTGCCCAATTCGGCCTAAAATGCCTTCAACAGCATTCTTATGATGAGAAATGTGGTTTAAAGGCATTTCCAGCTCAGAAAAGCATTTTTCAAGCGATTTCAACATTTCAGGTTGGATCGTAACTTTTCATGCAAAAGTGCCCAATTCGGCCTAAAATGCCTTCAGTAGCATTCTTATGATGAGACATGTCGTTTAAAGGCATTTCCAGCTAAGAAAAGCATTTTTCAAGCGATTTCAACATTTCAGGTTGGATTGTGACTTTTCATGCAAAAGTGTCCAATTCGGCCTAAAATGCTTTCAGGAGCATTCTTATGATGAGAAATGTCGTTTAAAGGCATTTCCAGCTAAGAAAAGCATTTTTCAAGCGATTTCAACATTTCAGGTTGGATTGTGACTTTTCATGCAAAAGTGCCCAATTCGGCCTAAAATGCCTTCAGGAGCATTCTTATGATGAGAAATGTCGTTTAAAGGCATTTCCAGCTCAGAAAAGCATTTTTCAAGCGATTTCAACATTTCAGGTTGGATTTTGACTTTTCATGTAAAAGTGCCCAATTCGACCTAAAATGCCTTCAGGAGCATTCTTATGATGAGAAATGTCGTTTAAAGGCATTTCCAGCTCAGAAAAGCATTTTTCAAGCGATTTCAACATTTAAGGTTGGATTTTGACTTTACATGCAAAAGTGCCCAATTCGGCCTAAAATGCCTTCAGGAGCATTCTTATGATGAGAAATGTCGTTTAAAGGCATTTCCAGCTCAGAAAAGCATTTTTCAAGCGATTTCAACATTTCAGGTTGGATTGTGACTTTACATGCAAAAGTGCCCAATTCGGCCTAAAATGCCTTCAGGAGCATTCTTATGATGAGAAATGTCGTTTAAAGGCATTTCCAGCTCAGAAAAGCATTTTTCAAGCGATTTCAACATTTCAGGTTGGATTGTAACTTTTCATGCAAAAGTGCCCAATTCGGCCTAAAATGCCTTCAGGCGCATTCTTATGATGAGAAATGTCGTTTAAAGGCATTTCCAGCTAAGAAAAGCATTTTTCAAGCGATTTCAACATTTCAGGTTGGATTGTGACTTTTCATGCAAAAGTGTCCAATTCGGCATAAAATGCTTTCAGGAGCATTCTTATGATGAGAAATGTCGTTTAAAGGCATTTCCAGCTCAGAAAAGCATTTTTCAAGCGATTTCAACATTTCAGGTTGGATTTTGACTTTTCATGCAAAAGTGCCCAATTCGGCCTAAAATGCCTTCAGGAGCATTCTTATGATGAGAAATGTCGTTTAAAGGCATTTCCAGCTCAGAAAAGCATTTTTCAAGCGATTTCAACATTTCAGGTTGGATTGTGACTTTACATGCAAAAGTGCCCAATTCGACCTAAAATGCCTTCAGGAGCATTCTTATGATGAGAAATGTCGTTTAAAGGCATTTCCAGCTCAGAAAAGCATTTTTCAAGCGATTTCAACATTTCAGGTTGGATTTTGACTTTTCATGCAAAAGTGCCCAATTCGGCCTAAAATGCCTTCAGGAGCATTCTTATGATGAGAAATGTCGTTTAAAGGCATTTCCAGCTCAGAAAAGCATTTTTCAAGCGATTTCAACATTTCAGGTTGGATTGTGACTTTACATGCAAAAGTGCCCAATTCGACCTAAAATGCCTTCAGGAGCATTCTTATGATGAGAAATGTCGTTTAAAGGCATTTCCAGCTCAGAAAAGCATTTTTCAAGCGATTTCAACATTTCAGGTTGGATTGTGACTTTTCATGCAAAAGTGCCCAATTCGGCCTAAAATGCCTTCAGGAGCATTCTTATGATGAGAAATGTCGTTTAAAGGCATATCCAGCTCAGAAAAGCATTTTTCAAGCGATTTCAACATTTCAGGTTGGATTGTGACTTTTCATGCAAAAGTGCTCAATTCGGCCTAAAATGCCTTCAGGAGCATTCTTATGATGAGAAATGTCGTTTAAAAGGCATTTCCAGCTCAGAAAAGCATTTTTCAAGCGATTTCAACATTTCAGGTTGGATTTTGACTTTTCATGCAAAAGTGCCCAATTCGGCCTAAAATGCCTTCAGGAGCATTCTTATGATGAGAAATGTCGTTTAAAGGCATTTCCAGCTCAGAAAAGCATTTTTCAAGCGATTTCAACATTTCAGGTTGGATTGTGACTTTACATGCAAAAGTGCCCAATTCGACCTAAAATGCCTTCAGGAGCATTCTTATGATGAGAAATGTCGTTTCAAAGGCATTTCCAGCTCAGAAAAGCATTTTTCAAGCGATTTCAACATTTCAGGTTGGATTGTGACTTTTCATGCAAAAGTGCCCAATTCGGCCTAAAATGCCTTCAGGAGCATTCTTATGATGAGAAATGTCGTTTAAAGGCATATCCAGCTCAGAAAAGCATTTTTCAAGCGATTTCAACATTTCAGGTTGGATTGTGACTTTACATGCAAAAGTGCCCAATTCGGCCTAAAATTCCTTCAGGAGCATTCTTATGATGAGAAATGTCGTTTAAAGGCATTTACAGCTCAGAAAAGCATTTTTCAAGCGATTTCAACATTTCAGGTTGGATTTTGACTTTTCATACAAAAGTGCCCAATTTGGCCTAAAATGCCTTCAGGCGCATTCTTATGATGAGAAATGTCGTTTAAAGGCATTTCCAGCTCAGAAAAGCATTTTTCAAGCGATTTCAACATTTCAGGTTGGATTGTGATTTTACATGCAAAAGTGCCCAATTCGGCCTAAAATGCCTTCAGGAGCATTCTTATGATGAGAAATGTCGTTTAAAGGCATTTCCAGCTCAGAAAAGCATTTTTCAAGCGATTTCAACTTTTCAGGTTGGATTTTGACTTTTCATAGAAAAGTGCACAATTCGGCCTAAAATGCCTTCAGGAGCATTTTTATGATGAGAAATGTCGTTTAAAGGCATTTCCAGCTCAGAAAAGCATTTTTCAAGCGATTTCAACATTTCAGGTTGGATTTTGACTTTACATGCAAAAGTGCCCAATTCGGCCTAAAATGCCTTCAGGAGCATTCTTATGATGAGAAATGTGGTTTAAAGGCATTTCCAGCTCAGAAAAGCATTTTTCAAGCGATTTCAACATTTCAGGTTGGATTTTGACTTTTCATGCAAAAGTGCCCAATTCGGCCTAAAATGCCTTCAGGAGCATTCTTATGATGAAAAATGTCGTTTAAAGGCATTTCAGCTTAGAAAAGCATTTTCAAGCGACTTCAACATTTCAGGTTGGATTGTGACTTTACATGCAAAAGTGCCCAATTCGGCCTAAAATGCCTTCAGGAGCATTCTTATGATGAGAAATGTCGTTTAAAAGGCATTTCCAGCTCAGAAAAGCATTTTTCAAGCGATTTCAACATTTCAGGTTGGATTGTGACTTTACATGCAAAAGTGCCCAATTCGGCCTAAAATGCCTTCAGGAGCATTCTTATGATGAGAAATGTCGTTTAAAGGCATTTCCAGCTCAGAAAAGCATTTTTCAAGCGATTTCAACATTTCAGGTTGGATTGTGACTTTTCATGCAAAAGTGCCCAATTCTCAGCCTAAAATTCCTTCAGGAGCATTCTTATGATGAGAAATGTGGTTTAAAGGCAATTCCAGCTCAGAAAAGCATTTTTCAAGCGATTTCAACATTTCAGGTTGGATTTTGACTTTACATGCAAAAGTGCCCAATTCGGCCTAAAATTGCCTTCAGGAGCATTCTTATGATGAGAAATGTCGTTTAAAGACATTTCCAGCTCAGAAAAGCATTTTTCAAGCGATTTCAACATTTCAGGTTGGATTGTGACTTTACATGCAAAAGTGCCCAATTCGGCCTAAAATGCCTTCAGGAGCATTCTTATGATGAGAAATGTCGTTTAAAGGCATTTCCAGCTCAGAAAAGCATTTTTCAAGCGATTTCAACATTTCAGGTTGGATTGTAACTTTTCATGCAAAAAGTGCCCAATTCGGCCTAAAATGCCTTCAGGCGCATTCTTATGATGAGAAATGTCGTTTAAAGGCATTTCCAGCTAAGAAAAGCATTTTTCAAGCGATTTCAACATTTCAGGTTGGATTGTGACTTTTCATGCAAAAGTGTCCAATTCGGCCCTAAAATGCTTTCAGGAGCATTCTTATGATGAGAAATGTCGTTTAAAGGCATTTCCAGCTCAGAAAAGCATTTTTCAAGCGATTTCAACATTTCAGGTTGGATTTTGACTTTTCATGCAAAAGTGCCCAATTCGGCCTAAAATGCCTTCAGGAGCATTCTTATGATGAGAAATGTCGTTTAAAGGCAATTTCCAGCTCAGAAAAGCATTTTTCAAGCGATTTCAACATTTCAGGTTGGATTGTGACTTTACATGCAAAAGTGCCCAATTCGACCTAAAATGCCTTCAGGAGCATTCTTATGATGAGAAATGTCGTTTAAAGGCATTTCCAGCTCAGAAAAGCATTTTTCAAGCGATTTCAACATTTCAGGTTGGATTTTGACTTTTCATGCAAAAGTGCCCAATTCGGCCTAAAATGCCTTCAGGAGCATTCTTATGATGAGAAATGTCGTTTAAAGGCATTTTCCAGCTCAGAAAAGCATTTTTTCAAGCGATTTCAACATTTCAGGTTGGATTGTGACTTTACATGCAAAAGTGCCCAATTCGACCTAAAATGCCTTCAGGAGCATTCTTATGATGAGAAATGTCGTTTAAAGGCATTTCCAGCTCAGAAAAGCATTTTTCAAACCATTTCAACATTTCAGGTTGGATTGTGACTTTTCATGCAAAAGTGCCCAATTCGGCCTAAAATGCCTTCAGGAGCATTCTTATGATGAGAAATGTCGTTTAAAGGCATATCCAGCTCAGAAAAGCATTTTTCAAGCGATTTCAACATTTCAGGTTGGATTGTGACTTTTCATGCAAAAGTGCTCAATTCGGCCCTAAAATGCCTTTAGGAGCATTCTTATGATGAGAAATGTGTCGTTTAAAGGCATTTCCAGATCAGAAAAGCATTTTTCAAGCGATTTCAACATTTCAGGTTGGATTGTGACTTTACATGCAAAAGTGCCCAATTCGGCCCTAAAATTCCTTCAGGAGCATTCTTATGATGAGAAATGTCGTTTAAAGGCATTTACAGCTCAGAAAAGCATTTTTCAAGCGATTTCAACATTTCAGGTTGGATTTTGACTTTTCATACAAAAGTGCCCAATTTGGCCTAAAATGCCTTCAGGCGCATTCTTATGATGAGAAATGTCGTTTTAAAGGCATTTCCAGCTCAGAAAAGCATTTTTCAAGCGATTTCAACATTTCAGGTTGGATTGTGATTTTACATGCAAAAGTGCCCAATTCGGCCTAAAATGCCTTCAGGAGCATTCTTATGATGAGAAATGTCGTTTAAAGGCATTTCCAGCTCAGAAAAGCATTTTTCAAGCGATTTCAACTTTTCAGGTTGGATTTTGACTTTTCATGCAAAAGTGCCCAATTCGGCCTAAAATGCCTTCAGGAGCATTTTTATGATGAGAAATGTCGTTTTAAAGGCATTTCCAGCTCAGAAAAGCATTTTTCAAGCGATTTCAACATTTCAGGTTGGATTGTGACTTTACATGCAAAAGTGCCCAATTCGACCTAAAATGCCTTCAGGAGCATTCTTATGATGAGAAATGTCGTTTAAAGGCATTTCCAGCTCAGAAAAGCATTTTTCAAGCGATTTCAACATTTCAGGTTGGATTGTGACTTTTCATGCAAAAGTGCCCAATTCGGCCTAAAATGCCTTCAGGAGCATTCTTATGATGAGAAATGTCGTTTAAAGGCATATCCAGCTCAGAAAAGCATTTTTCAAGCGATTTCAACATTTCAGGTTGGATTGTGACTTTTCATGCAAAAGTGCTCAATTCGGCCTAAAATGCCTTCAGGAGCATTCTTATGATGAGAAAATGTCGTTTAAAGGCATTTCCAGCTCAGAAAAGCATTTTTCAAGCGATTTCAACATTTCAGGTTGGATTGTGACTTTACATGCAAAAGTGCCCAATTCGGCCTAAAATGCCTTCAGGAGCATTCTTATGATGAGAAATGTCGTTTAAAGGCATTTCCAGCTCAGAAAAGCATTTTTCAAGCGATTTCAACATTTCAGGTTGGATTGTGACTTTACATGCAAAAGTGCCCAATTCGGCCTAAAATGCCTTCAGGAGCATTCTTATGATGAGAAATGTCGTTTAAAGGCATTTCCAGCTCAGAAAAGCATTTTTCAAGCGATTTCAACATTTCAGGTTGGATTGTAACTTTTCATGCAAAAGTGCCCAATTCGACCTAAAATGCCTTCAGGAGCATTCTTATGATGAGAAATGTCGTTTAAAGGCATTTCCAGCTCAGAAAAGCATTTTTCAAGCGATTTCAACATTTCAGGTTGGATTTTGACTTTTTATTCAAAAGTGCCCAATTCGGCCTAAAATGCCTTCAGGAGCAATTCTTATGATGAGAAATGTCGTTTTAAAGGCATATCCAGCTCAGAAAAGCATTTTTCAAGCGATTTCAACATTTCAGGTTGGATTGTGACTTTTCATGCAAAAGTGCTCAATTCGGCCTAAAATGCCTTCAGGAGCATTCTTATGATGAGAAATGTCGTTTAAAGGCATTTCCAGCTCAGAAAAGCATTTTTCAAGCGATTTCAACATTTCAGGTTGGATTGTGACTTTTCATGCAAAAGTGCCCAATTCAGCCTAAAATTCCTTCAGGAGCATTCTTATGATGAGAAATGTGGTTTAAAGGCAATTCCAGCTCAGAAAAGCATTTTTCAAGCGATTTCAACATTTCAGGTTGGATTTTGACTTTACATGCAAAAGTGCCCAATTCGGCCTAAAATGCCTTCAGGAGCATTCTTATGATGAGAAATGTCGTTTAAAGGCATTTCCAGCTCAGAAAAGCATTTTTCAAGCGATTTCAACATTTCAGGTTGGATTGTGACTTTACATGCAAAAGTGCCCAATTCGGCCTAAAATGCCTTCAGGAGCATTCTTATGATGAGAAATGTCGTTTAAAGGCATTTCCAGCTCAGAAAAGCATTTTTCAAGCGATTTCAACATTTCAGGTTGGATTGTAACTTTTCATGCAAAAGTGCCCAATTCGGCCTAAAATGCCTTCAGGCGCATTCTTATGATGAGAAAATGTCGTTTAAAGGCATTTCCAGCTAAGAAAAGCATTTTTCAAGCGATTTCAACATTTCAGGTTGGATTGTGACTTTTCATGCAAAAGTGTCCAATTCGGCCTAAAATGCTTTCAGGAGCATTCTTATGATGAGAAATGTCGTTTAAAGGCATTTCCAGCTCAGAAAAGCATTTTTCAAGCGATTTCAACATTTCAGGTTGGATTTTGACTTTTCATGCAAAAGTGCCCAATTCGGCCTAAAATGCCTTCAGGAGCATTCTTATGATGAGAAATGTCGTTTTAAAGGCATTTCCAGCTCAGAAAAGCATTTTTCAAGCGATTTCAACATTTCAGGTTGGATTGTGACTTTACATGCAAAAGTGCCCAATTCGACCTAAAATGCCTTCAGGAGCATTCTTATGATGAGAAATGTCGTTTAAAGGCATTTCCAGCTCAGAAAAGCATTTTTCAAGCGATTTCAACATTTCAGGTTGGATTTTGACTTTTCATGCAAAAGTGCCCAATTCGGCCTAAAATGCCTTCAGGAGCATTCTTATGATGAGAAATGTCGTTTAAAGGCATTTCCAGCTCAGAAAAGCATTTTTCAAGCGATTTCAACATTTCAGGTGGATTGTGACTTTACATGCAAAAGTGCCCAATTCGACCTAAAATGCCTTCAGGAGCATTCTTATGATGAGAAATGTCGTTTAAAGGCATTTCCAGCTCAGAAAAAGCATTTTTCAAACCATTTCAACATTTCAGGTTGGATTGTGACTTTTCATGCAAAAGTGCCCAATTCGGCCTAAAATGCCTTCAGGAGCATTCTTATGATGAGAAATGTCGTTTAAAGGCATATCCAGCTCAGAAAAGCATTTTTCAAGCGATTTCAACATTTCAGGTTGGATTGTGACTTTTCATGCAAAAGTGCTCAATTCGGCCTAAAATGCCTTTAGGAGCATTCTTATGATGAGAAATGTCGTTTAAAGGCATTTTCAGATCAGAAAAGCATTTTTCAAGCGATTTCAACATTTCAGGTTTGATTGTGACTTTACATGCAAAAGTGCTTAATTCGGCCCTAAAATTCCTTCAGGAGCATTCTTATGATGAGAAATGTCGTTTAAAGGCATTTACAGCTCAGAAAAGCATTTTTCAAGCGATTTCAACATTTCAGGTTGGATTTTGACTTTTCATACAAAAGTGCCCAATTTGGCCTAAAATGCCTTCAGGCGCATTCTTATGATGAGAAATGTCGTTTAAAGGCAATTTCCAGCTCAGAAAAGCATTTTTCAAGCGATTTCAACATTTCAGGTTGGATTGTGATTTTACATGCAAAAGTGCCCAATTCGGCCCTAAAATGCCTTCAGGAGCATTCTTATGATGAGAAATGTCGTTTTAAAGGCATTTCCAGCTCAGAAAAGCATTTTTCAAGCGATTTCAACTTTTCAGGTTGGATTTTGACTTTTCATGCAAAAGTGCCCAATTCGGCCTAAAATGCCTTCAGGAGCATTTTTATGATGAGAAATGTCGTTTAAAGGCATTTCCAGCTCAGAAAAGCATTTTTCAAGCGATTTCAACATTTCAGGTTGGATTGTGACTTTACATGCAAAAGTGCCCAATTCGACCTAAAATGCCTTCAGGAGCATTCTTATGATGAGAAATGTCGTTTAAAGGCCATTTCCAGCTCAGAAAAGCATTTTTCAAGCGATTTCAACATTTCAGGTTGGATTGTGACTTTTCATGCAAAAGTGCCCAATTCGGCCTAAAATGCCTTCAGGAGCATTCTTATGATGAGAAATGTCGTTTTAAAGGCATATCCAGCTCAGAAAAGCATTTTTCAAGCGATTTCAACATTTCAGGTTGGATTGTGACTTTTCATGCAAAAGTGCTCAATTCGGCCTAAAATGCCTTCAGGAGCATTCTTATGATGAGAAATGTCGTTTAAAGGCATTTCCAGCTCAGAAAAGCATTTTTCAAGCGATTTCAACATTTCAGGTTGGATTGTGACTTTACATGCAAAAGTGCCCAATTCGGCCTAAAATGCCTTCAGGAGCATTCTTATGATGAGAAATGTCGTTTAAAGGCATTTCCAGCTCAGAAAAGCATTTTTCAAGCGATTTCAACATTTCAGGTTGGATTGTAACTTTTCATGCAAAAGTGCCCAATTCGGCCTAAAAATGCCTTCAGGCGCATTCTTATGATGAGAAATGTCGTTTAAAGGCATTTCCAGCTAAGAAAAGCATTTTTCAAGCGATTTCAACATTTCAGGTTGGATTGTGACTTTTCATGCAAAAGTGTCCAATTCGGCCCTAAAATGCTTTCAGGAGCATTCTTATGATGAGAAATGTCGTTTAAAGGCATTTCCAGCTCAGAAAAGCATTTTTCAAGCGATTTCAACATTTCAGGTTGGATTTTGACTTTTCATGCAAAAGTGCCCAATTCGGCCTAAAATGCCTTCAGGAGCATTCTTATGATGAGAAATGTCGTTTAAAGGCATTTCCAGCTCAGAAAAAGCATTTTTCAAGCGATTTCAACATTTCAGGTTGGATTGTGACTTTACATGCAAAAGTGCCCAATTCGACCTAAAATGCCTTCAGGAGCATTCTTATGATGAGAAATGTCGTTTAAAGGCATTTCCAGCTCAGAAAAGCATTTTTCAAGCGATTTCAACATTTCAGGTTGGATTTTGACTTTTCATGCAAAAGTGCCCAATTCCGGCCTAAAATGCCTTCAGGAGCATTCTTATGATGAGAAATGTCGTTTAAAAGGCATTTCCAGCTCAGAAAAGCATTTTTCAAGCGATTTCAACATTTCAGGTTGGATTGTGACTTTACATGCAAAAGTGCCCAATTCGACCTAAAATGCCTTCAGGAGCATTCTTATGATGAGAAATGTCGTTTAAAGGCATTTCCAGCTCAGAAAAGCATTTTTCAAACCATTTCAACATTTCAGGTTGGATTGTGACTTTTCATGCAAAAGTGCCCAATTCGGCCTAAAATGCCTTCAGGAGCATTCTTATGATGAGAAATGTCGTTTAAAGGCATATCCAGCTCAGAAAAGCATTTTTCAAGCGATTTCAACATTTCAGGTTGGATTGTGACTTTTCATGCAAAAGTGCTCAATTCGGCCTAAAAATGCCTTTAGGAGCATTCTTATGATGAGAAATGTCGTTTTAAAGGCATTTTCAGATCAGAAAAGCATTTTTCAAGCGATTTCAACATTTCAGGTTTGATTGTGACTTTACATGCAAAAGTGCTTAATTCGGCCTAAAATTCCTTCAGGAGCATTCTTATGATGAGAAATGTCGTTTAAAGGCATTTACAGCTCAGAAAAGCATTTTTCAAGCGATTTCAACATTTCAGGTTGGATTTTGACTTTTCATACAAAAGTGCCCAATTTGGCCTAAAATGCCTTCAGGCGCATTCTTATGATGAGAAATGTCGTTTAAAGGCATTTCCAGCTCAGAAAAGCATTTTTCAAGCGATTTCAACATTTCAGGTTGGATTGTGATTTTACATGCAAAAGTGCCCAATTCGGCCTAAAATGCCTTCAGGAGCATTCTTATGATGAGAAATGTCGTTTAAAAGGCATATTCCAGCTCAGAAAAGCATTTTTCAAGCGATTTCAACTTTTCAGGTTGGATTTTGACTTTTCATGCAAAAGTGCCCAATTCGGCCCTAAAATGCCTTCAGGAGCATTTTTATGATGAGAAATGTCGTTTAAAGGCATTTCCAGCTCAGAAAAGCATTTTTCAAGCGATTTCAACATTTCAGGTTGGATTGTGACTTTACATGCAAAAGTGCCCCAATTCGACCTAAAATGCCTTCAGGAGCATTCTTATGATGAGAAATGTCGTTTAAAGGCATTTCCAGCTCAGAAAAGCATTTTTCAAGCGATTTCAACATTTCAGGTTGGATTGTGACTTTTCATGCAAAAGTGCCCAATTCGGCCTAAAATGCCTTCAGGAGCATTCTTATGATGAGAAATGTCGTTTAAAGGCATATCCAGCTCAGAAAAGCATTTTTCAAGCGATTTCAACATTTCAGGTTGGATTGTGACTTTTCATGCAAAAGTGCTCAATTCGGCCTAAAATGCCTTCAGGAGCATTCTTATGATGAGAAATGTCGTTTAAAGGCATTTCCAGCTCAGAAAAGCATTTTTCAAGCGATTTCAACATTTCAGGTTGGATTGTGACTTTACATGCAAAAGTGCCCAATTCGGCCTAAAATGCCTTCAGGAGCATTCTTATGATGAGAAATGTCGTTTAAAAGGCATTTCCAGCTCAGAAAAGCATTTTTCAAGCGATTTCAACATTTCAGGTTGGATTGTGACTTTACATGCAAAAGTGCCCAATTCGGCCTAAAATGCCTTCAGGAGCATTCTTATGATGAGAAATGTCGTTTAAAAGGCATTTCCAGCTCAGAAAAGCATTTTTCAAGCGATTTCAACATTTCAGGTTGGATTGTAACTTTTCATGCAAAAGTGCCCAATTCGACCTAAAATGCCTTCAGGAGCATTCTTATGATGAGAAATGTCGTTTAAAGGCATTTCCAGCTCAGAAAAGCATTTTTCAAGCGATTTCAACATTTCAGGTTGGATTTTGACTTTTTATTCAAAAGTGCCCAATTCGGCCTAAAATGCCTTCAGGAGCATTCTTATGATGAGAAATGTCGTTTAAAGGCATATCCAGCTCAGAAAAGCATTTTTCAAGCGATTTCAACATTTCAGGTTGGATTGTGACTTTTCATGCAAAAGTGCTCAATTCGGCCTAAAATGCCTTCAGGAGCATTCTTATGATGAGAAATGTCGTTTAAAAGGCATTTCCAGCTCAGAAAAGCATTTTTCAAGCGATTTCAACATTTCAGGTTGGATTGTGACTTTTCATGCAAAAGTGCCCAATTCAGCCTAAAATTCCTTCAGGAGCATTCTTATGATGAGAAATGTGGTTTAAAGGCAATTCCAGCTCAGAAAAGCATTTTTCAAGCGATTTCAACATTTCAGGTTGGATTTTGACTTTACATGCAAAAGTGCCCAATTCGGCCTAAAATGCCTTCAGGAGCATTCTTATGATGAGAAATGTCGTTTAAAGGCATTTCCAGCTCAGAAAAGCATTTTTCAAGCGATTTCAACATTTCAGGTTGGATTGTGACTTTACATGCAAAAGTGCCCAATTCGGCCTAAAATGCCTTCAGGAGCATTCTTATGATGAGAAATGTCGTTTAAAGGCATTTCCAGCTCAGAAAAGCATTTTTCAAGCGATTTCAACATTTCAGGTTGGATTGTAACTTTTCATGCAAAAGTGCCCAATTCGGCCTAAAATGCCTTCAGGCGCATTCTTATGATGAGAAATGTCGTTTTAAAGGCATTTCCAGCTAAGAAAAGCATTTTTCAAGCGATTTCAACATTTCAGGTTGGATTGTGACTTTTCATGCAAAAGTGTCCAATTCGGCCTAAAATGCTTTCAGGAGCATTCTTATGATGAGAAATGTCGTTTAAAGGCATTTCCAGCTCAGAAAAGCATTTTTCAAGCGATTTCAACATTTCAGGTTGGATTTTGACTTTTCATGCAAAAGTGCCCAATTCGGCCTAAAATGCCTTCAGGAGCATTCTTATGATGAGAAATGTCGTTTAAAGGCATTTCCAGCTCAGAAAAGCATTTTTCAAGCGATTTCAACATTTCAGGTTGGATTGTGACTTTACATGCAAAAGTGCCCAATTCGACCTAAAATGCCTTCAGGAGCATTCTTATGATGAGAAATGTCGTTTAAAGGCATTTCCAGCTCAGAAAAGCATTTTTCAAGCGATTTCAACATTTCAGGTTGGATTTTGACTTTTCATGCAAAAGTGCCCAATTCGGCCTAAAATGCCTTCAGGAGCATTCTTATGATGAGAAATGTCGTTTAAAGGCATTTCCAGCTCAGAAAAGCATTTTTCAAGCGATTTCAACATTTCAGGTTGGATTGTGACTTTACATGCAAAAGTGCCCAATTCGACCTAAAATGCCTTCAGGAGCATTCTTATGATGAGAAATGTCGTTTAAAGGCATTTCCAGCTCAGAAAAGCATTTTTCAAACCATTTCAACATTTCAGGTTGGATTGTGACTTTTCATGCAAAAGTGCCCAATTCGGCCTAAAATGCCTTCAGGAGCATTCTTATGATGAGAAATGTCGTTTAAAGGCATATCCAGCTCAGAAAAGCATTTTTCAAGCGATTTCAACATTTCAGGTTGGATTGTGACTTTTCATGCAAAAGTGCTCAATTCGGCCTAAAATGCCTTTAGGAGCATTCTTATGATGAGAAATGTCGTTTAAAGGCATTTCCAGATCAGAAAAGCATTTTTCAAGCGATTTCAACATTTCAGGTTGGATTGTGATCTTTACATGCAAAAGTGCCCAATTCGGCCTAAAATTCCTTCAGGAGCATTCTTATGATGAGAAATGTCGTTTAAAGGCATTTACAGCTCAGAAAAGCATTTTTCAAGCGATTTCAACATTTCAGGTTGGATTTTGACTTTTCATACAAAAGTGCCCAATTTGGCCTAAAATGCCTTCAGGCGCATTCTTATGATGAGAAATGTCGTTTAAAAGGCATTTCCAGCTCAGAAAAGCATTTTTCAAGCGATTTCAACATTTCAGGTTGGATTGTGATTTTACATGCAAAAGTGCCCAATTCGGCCTAAAATGCCTTCAGGAGCATTCTTATGATGAGAAATGTCGTTTAAAGGCATTTCCAGCTCAGAAAAAGCATTTTTCAAGCGATTTCAACTTTTCAGGTTGGATTTTGACTTTTCATGCAAAAGTGCCCAATTCGGCCTAAATGCCTTCAGGAGCATTTTTATGATGAGAAATGTCGTTTAAAAGGCATTTCCAGCTCAGAAAAGCATTTTTCAAGCGATTTCAACATTTCAGGTTGGATTGTGACTTTACATGCAAAAGTGCCCAATTCGACCTAAAATGCC